>NC_133931.1:164192971-164492971 GCF_031877795.1 Strix aluco | reverse complement strand
AATTGCCATCAGTTTGAGTGAAAAAAGAACTGGATCCCAAACAGTTAGCCCACATCCATGAATAAAGGATTTTCTTTCCAAGGGATTTTAGGCATAGATTAACCAGAATAGTACATCAGACGTTTAGCAAAAACATTCTTTCCTCCCTTAGTGATGGACTAGGCACATCTCTGATGGGGCCAGGGCAGCTATATCATTCCAGGATACTCTTCTTGGCTCCCCACTTCAGGACAGTGGCCCACAGCTGGTGACAGGGCACCAGCACCATCTAAGTAGTTTTCCCTCGATAAGAAGGGTGCAGCCACAGCTCCCTCTGTCCTTACACCACTGTTCTCTGTGGGTACAGGGGCATAATGAGGACCACCAACCCTTCAGTTGCCCACCAAAGGGTCCACAAAATAGTAGCTTTGCACTAGTATAATCCCACTCACATCAGCGAATTTGTTTCCTGCTGGTGTTGTGAGCAAAAGAGAAGAATCAGCCCTAGATGTGTCTGCTTTTTCCCTCTCTTCTAAATCAAGGAGCTCGTGCCATGCCAGCACTGAACACATTTTCTAACCCTGTGCTCATGGGGAGCTCAATCCCACTGCTGTCGTGGCCCTGAGCAAACACCGTGAGCAAAGAACAGGGAGCTTTGCAAAAGGGTTCCGTCTTTGCTCTGGTGTCCCACCACAGCATGCTCCTGCAACTCCCACTCAGACGCTGCAGCAGCACAGTGATATGTGCCCTTGAGACCAGTTTTAGAGGTGCACAGCAACATCACCAGACTATGACCTTCACATAACCCTGAGGATTATTTCAGGTGTTTCCAGCAGCCCTGGTTAACTACCAGTGGGACAGATTTTGTCAGACATTTCAGGGGATGTGCTGCTGGGGAGAGAACAGGGAAGGAGGCAAGTGTTAAACACAGAAATACTGCCCCAGCCTCGTGGTGCCTGTGTAAGCACCACTGGACTTTATACACACACACTTCAGTCTTTTCCTACCCTTTTGGAGCACCTGGTAATGAAATAAAGCCCTGGGTCTACTCTTTCCTCCTCCCTCTCTGCACCAGCCCATGAAGCGATCAAGCTGGTGGGTGGGACTTGAAATTGGAGCAAATACCTGGACTGGCAACTCTCTCTGCATGCCTCCAACAGCTCTCCAGGGCTTCAAGTCCTCAGCCTCCCCTTGCAGCAGTGCAGAGTGGGGATGTGTCACCCATGGGCTGCTCTTGGTGCTCTTCCAGATGCACCCTGCAGCAGCAACAGGAAAGTGTAGAGAACGCGGGTGCCAGCCTGTCTTGTCAGGCCAAAGCAAACATAAATCCTGACCATACGTAGGTCTCCTCAAAAACTGAATTTAGCATTTCATTTACTTTTAGTCCCATCCTCCTGCCCTGTAGGATCCTTTCCGTCCTCTGCAACAAAATTGATTAGGGAACAGTTTTCTTGGCATTTCTTTAAACATTAGTACACCAGCTAGTATAGTGAAGGTAGGTGGGATGGTCAGTATCTTGAATGACAAAATGACTCAGAGTGAATAATCTGTGAAAAGCACTGCTTTCTTTAATGTCTGAAAATAAGTTTGGACTCAGTCCTCCAATCAATAGGTCTGTTTCCTCTGTGTGTTCAGTCCTCTGTTCATTTTAGTAAAAAACATTTTGTTGCTTTAATTCTATTAATCCTGCACAACCACAAGAGGGGTGGGAAAAGCAGCATTCCCTGCCTCCTCACATCAGCACGACCGCAACTTCTGTATGGTAATGCTGAACCCATAAATGGTAGATATCCTGTTATTTCCACTGGTTTCAAGGGAGTTACAGCCAGATATTCCAGAAGAGGTAAATGGCCTGCTATTTTTATTTTTAGCATTGTCAGAGCCAGGAATAACTCACCCTGACTCTTATGGACAAGGCTAAATTTGCAGAACTGAAATTTAGAACGTTTGTTTTTTCTTCTTGATGAAACTAGGATCTTTAAGTCATAAAGGATACAGCAATAGTTAAGTGTATTGGCCCTTGTAATGTCATTCTTACAGGGTTCATTTAAAAGTGTAGCATCAGTGCAAACTATTTTCACATTTGTTGCTATATATAGCAATACAGTTCAGGTGGAATCAGGTTCTCACCAACCTTTATATCCCTACCCCACCCTTATATATGAGCTCAGAGTTCTTATTTGATGATGACAGTTCAAAAGCCAGTACCAATTATGGGATGGGTATGCATTTCATTAATATCTCAGTAACGTCCTAACATGGAGAAGCAAACACTGTTTCTGCTTGTTTGCAGCTAGTCGTACCCGATTTTGCCATGATTTTGGAACAGATTTGGATAGCTTTAAGTTAGATCACAAGCAGCTTGGCTGACTTCAGTCAGAAGCCAGCATGCTTGGTATGTGTCAGCGTATAAGGAAAGAAATCAGATGAGGCTGACCTCCTGTCTCAGATTAGAGATACTACATGTTCACCAGAATTGTTCTGACAAGTGTTTAACCATAATTACTCCCTTCTTTCTCTCTTCTGTACAAAGTTTGAACTGATTTTTCTTTCATATGGAAGTAGACAGGTTTTGCCCAAAATTGCTCCCAATTTCACTGACAGTCACTTCAGGTCTAGTTCTGAGACTACAAAAGTCAGTTGAAAATTACCCACTGAGAATTTGGTTCAGGCTTCATCTACACCAGACTCTGCTAGCCATTACGAACATTAATTTCCCCCATCTGTGAACTGGCACAGGAAAGCCTGAGGGCAAACATTTTACTTTTCTGTGTCGATAAGAGTATGCTTTGCACACTGGGGATGAGCAGGGGGGCACTGTAAGTATATGTAATCTTTTGTGTTGTAGGCCAGATTTTGTGTCCCTTAGTCAAACAGAGCTGTCATTTAAACAATGGCTAATCCTATCTCTATGTCTGAGAATACGAAGAGTACAGCTGATAAATCGATAACTTAATCTGACTTTATATGGACCAATAAAATCATACGGCTCAATATCTTAGATAGTGGTATCATTAGACATGGTTTATTTAATTACTCAGTGACATAAGCTTCAAACTTTAGCCACTGGTAATGGCATTGTCACATGCACATGGAGTAATACAGTACGACACAGTGGTGCTGTGTTAGACACACCTTCCCTCTTGATTAGATGTGTTTGCATGCAGTGGAACACCAGAAAAATAAATTTGTCCTCCAAAGACACTTGCCTTGGCATCATCCTTCTGCCAGTAGTGCTTGTCTGGAGTAGGCTTACAATACAAACACAGCTTCAATAAAGAATAAGGGAACGTGAACAAGGGTTACCTGGTCCTGCACGGGTACTGCAGAGCATGCTCTAACGCTCCCTCAGAAGCCAGAGGAGGGACGGGTGAGACTCTCCAGCAGCTCTCCCGTCGCAACTCAACAGCTCTGAAAATCTCTCGCAGCTTTCCTGTTCCTAAAGGAGGGAGGACAAACATTTGCCTAACCTGGGCTGATATTTTCATAAACCCCACCTGTTCATGCCAAAAGAAACCTGTTTTTCAAATACGCTTTGTCTACTCTGTGTCACATAGGTGTTTTCAAGAATAGACGTGTTCAGGTTTGTTAATGTTGAGTTTTTTCTTAAAGTGGTGCGGGAAGTTGATATGGCACAGATTTTAGGGCCAGTGAGACCTGTTGTGAGGGCTGTTGTCCTGTTGATGCAACAAGCCAACCTGTTTGTGCACAGAGTTGTAAGTGAATGCAAAACACTCTGGGCAATTCTGTGGGGTGAGGCAGACACAGGCTGGGAAGAGGTCCCAATAATGTCCAAAACTGGACTGCCTTAACATGGTCAGTCCACGCCATCTTCTCCAGGTGTGAAGGTCCCAATGTCTGCAAGAAGACAGTCTGCCCAATTGTCAGTCAGGTACCTGGGGAGGGTGGCAACCGTGGAGTTCAACAGAACAATAAAAATTCCCATTGCCTTCACAACTCATGGAAATGACACAAAGCGCTCTCAAACATCAATCCCAAGAACAAACAAGACTTTTAAAACAAACAGGCGAGCTAACAAAAACAAACTCAGCACTTGAAAACTAATGAAAATAACAACACAGCCAAAGCCTACAAAGCTGCTCTCATCAGACTTGGGAAAAAAAAAAAAAAACAACAACAACCCAGCCTGACAAACAACAAATCCAACCTTGCAAAGCTACTCTCAGCAGCACAATATTCCCAAATATGCAACTTCTGCAGGGTGTGCCATTTCAACTGGGGGCAAGGACACTTCAATAGCCCTAGTGCACCAAAGATATTGAGCAGACCAGCTAGCATGGATGTCAGCCGGGGCAAAGCTCTCATTCTCAGCCTGGCTCAGCCTCTGACTTCCAGTGTTTTGGGCAAGTAATTTAACTTCTCTGTCTCTGCGCTGTAAAATAAGGTTTCTAGCAACCTGGCACTTGTATATTAAGGTACGCATACCACTTTACACATTAATATTATATATTCCCTATGGCCATCTAAAGTCAGTCCTCACCAGCGATGAAGCTTCTCCTCTGCAAGCTCATGCTACAAACTCGGAAAGCAAGACTTGTGAGGGGAAGGATGCCCTCGAGCAGCCCTTTGACCTGGAATCCTGACCAGAAAAGTCTTCATAATGTCTCCTTCCATGTATATTGAGAAATCAAAGGTCATATTGGATGGGCTTCATAAAATAACCAGATCATGAAACTGTAGTCTGTAGTCAAGGAGGTTAACTAAACCAATACTGAGACTAGAAAAAACAGAATGAAGGAAAAACCTAGGAATCTAATCTGGAGCTCTGTAAGAGCTCCTGGAGGGGAGCTACTTGTCGTGCATGAATGCACATAAACAACACATGATTTCATTAAGTGCAATTTATCCTTCCTCCTTTCTTCCTCCCAATCTTCTACGCTTTTTGGCTTCCCACCTTATCAGCGAGGAAATCAAAAACACAAACCACTGGTTTCACATGTAATTTCAGTTCATTTGCTCATCCCTCCCTGCTCATGCTGGAGGATAGATGTACAAAACTGAAAATAATATAAACAGAGTGGAGCTGCACTGAGCTCCATCAAACTCCTAGTGTACAGCACTAACTAGTTTGCACTATTGCATTTTACCAGTGATAAACCAGTTGACAGAACTAGTTGATATTGCTTCAAGATGCAGCAAGATGCTCAGCAGAGCCTGCAGGGATGTCTCTAAACACGAAGTTATGTTGCATGCTGTTCATATAGCAAACTCACCCCCACAAAATGATATTTTCCCTAGTGAAATCTGGGCCTCTTTAAAAGGGAAAATGTCACCCAGTCTGGATTAGCAATTTATCTGCACTTATCCTCCCTTTATTTTCAGAACATTCATTAGACCATTGTACTAAAGAGGTGAAGTGAGAAAAAAATCAAATTAAAGAGGCCAACAGAAATCAACCAGCTTCTTTTCCACAACTTTTTAACTAAGTCAGACACTGTATCCCAATGTCTTTGGAACAGCCAGTGTGATGTAATTTATTGTTACCACAAACACATTTTATTGAACATACAAAAAAAATCCTTCAATAATGATTTTCTTCAGGACTCAGAAACTGGGTTTCAAAGACACCTCACCCTCCAATATGCAACTGCTGGGTCAAATGGCATTCTCAGATTTCTCTCTAAACTTTCCTCATATACAAAATCCTTTCATTTTATTCAGATTTCTGATCTTTCCACCATTGTTGTTTAATATTGTCCCCCTTTTTCACAGAAAATACCAATTGAAATTTTACAAACTCTTTCAAACCCATTAAATGTTTCTATCTTAGTAATATCAAACCAACTAATTTTATTGTTATAATTTATATTTGAAAATATGTATTTGAATAAAGTGCATTTCTATGTAAAAAACCCTTTCAGACTGGAAATAAAAAAGATCTTGTGATTAAAATGCTATAATGGCGTATTTTAAACAAGTCCAGAAGAAAGGCTATCCTAAACAGTTTCAGGTCAAGAGCTGGTCAAGATGAACTATTTCTATAAAATGTTCTTGTTTTGGCAGACCAACATTTTTAATGAGGAAAACGTCAAAAAATGTTCTAACCAGATTTACCTCTAATGCCTTTCCCTGCTTGTCCTTTAATCTCAAATTACTCTGGGGAGAGTCATGTCCTGTTAAAAGACACATCTGTCTTTCAGGAGCACATGTTAAGTTTCTGAGAGACACAATATGATGAATATGATTGCCAAGCAGTGGTAAGCTGCTCCTCAGGTTTGCAGGCAAATGTTCTGCATTTGGTGGGAAACTCCAGTGCATTCACATCCTTCTCTCCATGTAGTCTTTCACTTTCTACAGAGAAATCATTCTCTGGGACATCAGAGTGGATATACTTTGTTGTGGCCCTCAGTAGAGGATGAAAGGCACATACTTGTCACCTCAGCTCCACACAAGCCAGAAGAGGGGACTATCCCAAAGACCAGGGATTAAAATGTTGCTCTTTCATACTGGTGGGATTCAGTCTTGCCCACTGCAAAGGATGTGGGATTGCACCAACAAATTTGAGGTTATATTTTTGGCGGACAGAATGAATTTGCACAAACACCCCAATAGCCAAATTTCCCTCCTTATCTCACCGTGACCCCACTCCATCCAGAGAAACTAGCCAGAATTTAGGCTTGGAAGCAGCAAAGTGTGTGCTTAGAATTAAGCATAGTTTCCACTGTTTTGTGATAAAGTCAGACTTACACTTGAAATTAAGCAAGCTGGACTCAGCCCTCCAGCAGTAGATTTTCTGCAATAATCTTTTACATTTTCCTTCCACATCTCCTGTAAAACAAACTAAAAATCAAATAGCTCAGCTTCTTCCTCAGAGATTTAAAGTCACAGATGCCTTTTGTACAAATAAAATCTACAAAATTTGGTTGTTGACCTGTGAGACTAAAGTGAAACTAGTCCTCCCAGAGCTATTTCTAGAATACTAGGCAAAAAAAAAGAGAACATTTTTCGACAGGACAGTCATTGATAAGGAGCTATTTGCATGTGTGCATGTGTCTGCTTTTCTACGGGCGCGTATGGGGAATGTACAAAATTAGAAGAAAGCTCTGAAAGTATGTTTTTCCAGCATTCTCTGTGAAGTTAGCCAGAAACATGAAGAACAAATCTGGATCGGGAAACAACTAATATGTGTTCTTTTGCAACCCATGGCACAAAGAGCTCATTCTGGGCTCTTGCCATGTCTTTTCTGCTCCCTTTTTGTCACACGGGAGACTCCAACTCAGCGTGCTAAAGAAAATTTGGGAAAACAGCATATAAATGACAGGGCCTGCCCTGTCCTGTGACTGCACGCTCCCTAGAGATATCTGGTTGGAAAGTTTCTGAAGAACTTTCTTTCCCCAGTGAAAAACAGGGTTATGTTAAAACTGAGATTCTTATGAGAATTAAGTTTTCACAAGCTAGGGGTTTTTTTAATGTGTTTTTTAAAAAACTGTTTTTAAACAAGCACACTTAGAAAGACACTCTAGTGTTTTCACGTCCCATTTTCCCATTCTGCTCCTATGTTACAACTAGCAAACAATGCTCAGCAACTACAAAAAGTGGGTAAACCCCCCCTTTCTTTCTTGACTACATTCAGATCTTTGTCAATAACAAAAGCTTGCAGACATTGGCATAGAAAATAGTAAGCTGGTATCTAGAAAATGGTACTGTGACTTTAGGTAACATTTTCAAAACTGCCATAATCTAGAAAATCTATGTGGCCATAATTTTCTGTTTTTCCATGCCTGCATATAGATGAATATCACTGTCTATGCAAAGTTTGCTGATTGTTATTATTCACTAAGTGCCCTTTATAGAAGGAGACAGAAAAGGAGATAGTAAATGACATATATTATAAGCATGATTCAGACCATAAACCTTTTGGATCTTATAGAAAGATTAGAAAGACAGACTCTACTAGTAAGTGCAGAAAGATGGTCTTCTTCCAAATCAAATCCATCTTCCACACAGAAAGGAGTAAAATGACTCTACTATCACTTATGTGATCTAATTTTATCCTTGCTAGGAGTCTGCTTTTTATTTTTAAGGAAAGGATGCTGCAGGAATGGGTGCCACAGTCAAAATGTTTTTTATAAGAACAAATATTTTGGGGTCACTGTCTTTTCTTTAGTATTTCAGCATTCCTTGGGCCTATATCTTTTTGGTACTGAAGATAGCTGACAATCTTCTAACATACAGCATCTTTGAAACGTTCCAGTTCTCCTTAGAAGATCTCTGCAATAAAATATGCTGAGAAAGCAGAGCAATAGCATTTGGGCACAAACGTTTATGAAAAGACCTGGATAATACTTGATTAATTGAACAGACATGCAAATTTCCACCAGCAGAGGTCATTTTCACTCTAGAATGAATTAAGGAGCTCATAAAAAGCTCTGTCTTTTTATCTAAGGGAATATTTTAAAAACAGTCCCAATGCCCAGGGTATTCTTCATCAAAGCAAGTAATCTGGGGTAGTATATAAAGAATGTTAAAAAGCTTAAGCAAATGCTCTTAATTTGATCAAGCAAATTCAGTCTATGCTGTGAAACATCAACAAAACCCCTGCTTTCACATTTCTTGTGCATATGGCATTGGTCAGTTTAAGCAACCCTGATGGCCTAAATATTTATCCTGAGCAATTATGCTTGTCTGGGAAAAACTTGCCTATGCAACACTAAAACTTTGTACAAGTCTCAGTAAAAATGCAGTGGGCAAATGGGAGCCATCTGTTTTCTCCACTTTCTTTCTAATGTCTACCAGCATCATCTGCAACTCCCTTTCCAGAAGGCCAAATCCCACCCTAACGTACACTGCCTCAGTGGCACGGCTGTCATTAAGGGATGTCTCTGACAAATGGACTGTGTTCGCAAGGACATACACATGCATACCATTCACGTGGAGATCAAATTATGAAGTAATACATACTGACATTTGAGTTTTTGGAAGGGGGTGCATTTTAGGTCTTTGGCAAAGGTAAGAGCTGTTATTTAGAAAAGGAACCTGGAATCAAAAAAAAAGTTAAAAATTAAGTAATACCTGTTAGGCACAGCTATGGCATGAGCCTGAGAAACCATTACACTGTTGTACTGTAACAAATTAAAAACAGAAACAAAGGAAAACGGAAATGTTGATAAAATGTGCAATTGCCCTAAATGAACTTTGAGAGTAACACGATGATTCAGGTAAGCAGACGCATACGAGAGTTGATAGTAACTGTTCCTCATATAATCATACTGGGAAACACACCTACACTGGGATATCAGGGAGCTCTGATTTTTCGGGTTGTCTTTTTGGGTGACAAGATGCTTAGAAAACACATTTCCCTCTATGCTGTCACACTGCCATTAAAACACCTACACTCACTGACCAAACACCTCTCTACTATTTAGTTTTTCCTTTTACTGAGACTACAAGTTTCCACTATGGATATATTACACTATCTGCTGAAGAAACACTGTACAAAACCAGTATTGTTTAACATTCCCACAGAGCTTATCATCTGTAACATCACACGATTTTTTTTCCCCCACCACAACAGGGGCAAGAATCCCACTGCACTGTGTAAATGCTATAAGCAAGTATTATCTTCTAAATGTGTAGAAATGTGTAGAAATAATTTCTAAATTGTTGCAATTCAAGGAAAATAATGTTATAGTTCATTTGGAGTTCTAGAATATTTTTACAGCAAGATACATGAATTTCTTGAACTGACAGATCAACTGTCCCTGTCTTTCACACTCAGCATTTGGTGAACTTCCTACCCCAAAACCTACTGTGGGGCTAGATGATGCATGTGAAACTGTGGAGATGATGCTACTTTGTCTCTCAGGTGTTTGGAGAAGGCCGATATATGTTGACTGGTTATAAAGCAGTCCCAGGATAGAAAGTCAGTTGCAAACTGGACTGTGGACAGGTTGGTGTCTTGTACAATAACATGTTCAGCAAAGATGGACTTGAGTTTGATCCAAAGTGCCTGAAAGACAATGGGAAAACTTTGAATTAGGCCCAGCAACAAAGGTAACAAGGGACAGGTTTTGTTTATAAATGCCATGAAGACTGTTATTGGGGGCAACAAGAAACAGGGAGGAATGGATGTGAAATATCCCTTCTAAGTCTGAAAACGCTGCACGGCAATCACTATACAGGAATTAACACTTGGCAAAGCAATAATATCCTTATTTCTCCTTGTTTTACACCAAGGACCGAAAGGGGAGTTGAAGGAGATTAATTACTTTGCCTGCTAATCAATGCAAAGACATATTTTTCTGCTCCTCCATCTCATAATTTTTATTTCATCTAGTTTGGGTTTTTTTAGGGTTGCCAGATGTCCCAGTTTCACTGGGACAATCCTGGTTTTTGAAGGTACATCCCATCTGCTCTTGAAAATATTTCTGTTCACTGCTCTCTTGTTGATTGTGTGGTTTTAGAGCAGCCAGCCAGCAAAGGGCTGCAGGAGAGAGGCTGATAAATTATTATCAAACTATAAAAAGCTGCCCATATTTCCCCAATGTTGAAAATTAATTCTGTAGGGACACTTTTTCGCAAAATATAAATGGTCACCATGGCACATAAGAAATTATGATTACAAGTCCCACTGCTGCTTGGAGATTGCCCGTTAATGTGTGTACATTTCAAACTGGAAGCGGTACTTCTGCCCTTCCTGGGCTGCCTGAGCTCCCATCACAGAGGGAGCCCTGGACTTTTTGATTGTGCAGCCAAGAAAAGAGATCCTCTAAAACTAGTGAGGGGGAAGACATTGCAGGAAAACCTCAAACTAAGATCCAGACTTGGATACAGCAGCAGTGCAGGTGAGCGGCAAGGAGACTATGTTGGTGCTGGAGCGAGTGCAGAGGAGGGCAACGAAGCTGGGGAAGGGCCTGGAGAATAAATCCTGTGAGGAGCGATTGAGGGAGCTGGGACTATTTAGCTTGAGGAAGAGAAGGCTGAGGGGAGACCTCATCACTCTCTACAGCTCCCTGAAAGGACATTGTAGAGAGGTTGGTGCTGGTCTCTTCTCACAGGTGATTAGTGACAGAACAAGGGGGAATGGCTTTAAAATGTAACAGGGGAGGTTCAGACTGGACATTAGGAGAAAATTTTTCCCAGAAAGAGTGGTCAGACAGTGGAATAGGCTGCCCAGGGAGGGGGTGGAGTCACCATCCCTGGGTGTGTTTAAGGGTCGTTTGGGTGAGATGCTGGGGGATGTGGTGTAGGGGAGAACTTTGTAGAGTAGGGCTGATGGTTGGACTCGATGATCCCAAGGGTCTTTTCCAACCTGAATGATTCTGTGATTCTGTGATCCCTGACTCAGGAAGGTTCCCCAAGGGAAGGAGGCAAGAGGTTGATTAGCCCAAGGTATCTGGAGAAAGTGGGAGCTGACTCCTGCACTCTCAGCTCCAGATCTATTTCACAGCTGCTATCTCCCATGAATTACAATTATAATGAATGTATCACAATATTATTCCTAAAGCTCTAGCTACTGGAGTCATGTGAATCTGAGCTATTGAATCAAAGATATTCATTAAGAACAGAAAGTAAGCTTGTGGTCCTCATTACATAAAGCTTTCAAAATCAGCTGTGAAAGGACAAATGAAAAGCATACCAAGTCAGTTGTTTTCCATTCCTTTTCATGGTGTTCTTCCTAGGCTTGACTCATAGTTTCTGAATGCTTGGGGAGAACAGGAGAAGATCAAGAAAAAGAGAAAGTGATGATACCTCAAATGGGAGGCCATCTTCCTCCAATCTGGTGCCACATTTGCAGACAAATCCCATCACAATATCTCCTGTGCATTCCTTCAACTTAACATTCACACGACTACCCCACTTTGTTCCAGCAAATGTCTCATTAAAAACTGCCTTTGTCACAAAGACTGCAAAGGGCTTGACAACATCTACACTGCCAGTTGTTGTACTGAAAGTAGAGGCATAAAACTTGCAGAAGTTAAGAAGCATAACTGCTTGCCTTTTCTTCCCTGAAGTGTGAGGAATTAGGGAGGAAAAAAATAATCTATAGTTTTCACTCATCCATCAATACAAACAAATATTTGATCCCTTTAAGAATTAGAAATATGGTAAATATATTTCAGCTAGTACATATAAAGTACTGGGAGTATATTTATAAACTAAATCAGCACAAACCTTTTCTTGCAAATAACAGCATATGGGAATAACAAGTTTCTAATGGGAGAGAGAGTTTACCTAGTGATAGAGTTCAAAAATGGGAAGAGTGGAATATCAAAAATAAAACCTAAACCCACCAATCTTGCTTACATGACATCTAAAAGGAAGGTTACATCCATTAAACTCAGACCTGTAGAACCCGATTCATTTGTCCAAATGACTGACTGTAAAGGGAACCAGACTTACTAGCTCAGGCACAGAAATTTACACTCCAGACAGCTGGAATGAGATGAGATGCATCCCACTCCTAACGCTCTCATACAGATGGAGGAACACCTATTTTTAAAGAGTTTGGAAAGCCACCATAACTGCCCAATAATTACTGAATGTAACAAACCAGGATATTAAGTACTAGCAACATATTTACCTTAGAGCACACCAGAATCATAAGGGACTAATACTGTCTGGCACCAGCAACTTCACCTGAAATAATTATTCAGTACGGAAACCATTTTGAAGGACTGAAGTACAGCAATGAGAGTATGATTCTCTAGTTTTCTTCTGGGATAAAAAATTTAGCAGGAGAACAATTTTTTTTTTTTTCCTCTGCATTTCTAATTGATGGGAGGAAACTCTAGAACTGCTTATTCTGCCTTTTCAGCTCTGCCTACAACAGTCAGCTGTCTTGCCGGCCAACATGGTCCTTCTGCTTCCTCTTCCTCAGGATAAATGTCTTGCCTCCAAACACAAGCTCGTTGGAGCAGAAAATTTATTTTTTCTTGCATTGTGAGGTCCAACTTACAAGCAGTTGCTTTGATAATTGTTCCCATCCTGTTCCAAGACTCTTCTAAGCACAGCCCATGACACCTCCACATCTCCTCTGGCACTGTAGTGGCCTGTCCTGGCCAGGTCTGAGCTTGTTCATGGCTGGAGCATGACCCGCACATCCTTCTCTGGGAGGAGGTTTGAGGAAGAAAGCTCCCATCTTGTGCTTAATGAGGTACCTGTTACAGCATCACTGTGTCAATGCAGGGTCCTTGCAGGATTCCATGCTTCTAGGGCAGCACACAACAACCTGGTTGCAAGCTCACCGATCACAAACCACTGGACTTAGATTCAAAAAATGAAACACATTGGTTGGGAAACATGAGTACTCTTTCTGACAAATGAACTCAAACTCTGCAGCTGTGTGCAACCTACCTGAACTTGCTCTGGCACTCTGATGGCATCATTAGGACATAGGTTTAACTGGTAGCAGACAGTAAGGAAAGCAATGGCTGGTACATCTATGAGAAGGTTTTGAGATCAAGTTTCCCTAATACTATGGCAGACATTTCGTATTAACAGGCTTTTAAAAACTAAAACCTCACCTGTAAAATGCACATTTTTGAATGCAGGGTACTATTTGCAAAGGTGGAGAGATATACCTCAAAGGTCACAAGACGGAGGTATAACTCAAAAGTCACTAACTCCTTAGTATCTTAATTTACCCAGTCTGTGGATTCAGCTGACCACAGTACTTGCTTGCATTGTGTGTATAATATTAGACCTATATCATCTGCAATACATGGAAGTTATAAAGTTTATTTCCAAATGCCTGTAGAGGAGTCAAAACATCCCTACAACTTACCAGCAAGCGTCTAATAATTCATATGGTAATGCCAGTGATAGCAGTGCCATCATTTACACAAAAGATTTGCAGAAACTCTTTCTGGCTGACACATCCTATGTTTTCAGTAAGGATGCCAGTCGTTTTTCATTTGACATTTGTTCTACCCGAGTTAAAAAGACGTTAAATTAAATTTTAAAGCTGAACAGATACAATTCTAGGTGCATGGAGTGGAGCACCACAAAGAAAGCCTCTTATCATTTTTCCCTTGTCTCCACATAGTGATTTTGTTGCTTTCATCAAAGACAGGAAAGGCACTTTCACTCAACAAACAATCTCAAGTGTCACCCTTAAGTAGTTAAATTCTCTGCAAACAATAACCCTACACCTGGTGTTTGCATAAAGCTACTCTGTTTTCAGGGTCCCTCAGACCTGTCTTCTCTGCTGGGTGAAATAAAAATTTTTGTCCTGATATGTGCCTGGCAAAGAGCAATGAGCAATTACGGATAAATCTTATAGTCCGGTTATACTGATTCTGTCACTTCCAGGACACAGCTGATTCACATGGTGTTTACCACAAAGACTGCCTGCATACATGCAACGTATCTGATGTTCCCCAAATAGTGTCTGCTTACTGGGCAGTGCGTGTGCAAGTATTTTCTGTCTAGGAAACGTGCTAGTCTCACTCTTGTTATATAATGCAGTTCCCACTATACCCCAGATCGGTTCAGCATTTCACTGCACAGTTAGACATGGAATTTAAATACCAAAGTAAATGAATTTTTTGTATCAGAACTATTGTCATCACTTACTCCAACCTGGATACAGAGACATCCAGTGTGAACACTCATTAATTCCAGAGAGCAAAAAGGTTCAACTCTGTAGACCTCTAAACTACAGACAACTGTTCAAAAACCAGTGCATCACTAGAGTATTGTATGTTCTGTGAGCAGGTTGAAAAGCAATCAAGAAAGATCCAAAGACAATTCTGCCTCTAGGATGAATTAATTCAGAGAAAGGAAAACAATGCTGTTAAATAAGAAATGACACAAACTTTTATTTGAACTTGAAACAAATCAGATCACAGACCTTTGGGGAAGTGTAAAAGAT
This sequence comes from Strix aluco, assembly GCF_031877795.1. Lineage (NCBI taxonomy): Eukaryota > Metazoa > Chordata > Aves > Strigiformes > Strigidae > Strix > Strix aluco. The sequence goes on along the minus strand of NC_133931.1, from coordinate 164,478,156 downwards.
TGTATTTGATTGTTTTCTATTTTTTACCCTTATTTTCTCTAATTGTGATCAAGACAGGAAGGGCCAGCACTGACATACAAAAGAAGAAAACATAATTAAAAGTGTTCTCACTGTGACAGGCCAAAGCATCAAAAACATTGTGAAATGCCTTTATTAAATATGTAAAGCTATTGTGAATACATGCTTAAGTGCTTTATTGCGCTGGAAATGCAGTCTTTTATTTCTCAGGCAAGATGAAACAGAATAAAGAAAGAGAGAAAGAGGAGTTGCTTTAAGTCCTACGTTGCACATCTGGTACTACAGAAGCCTTACAGCACGGGGTTTTGGCAGACCCAAGCACCAGACCTGGCTGCTCGTGGTCCCACGTACAGCAACCCAGCACGGCAGAGTAAAGGCAGATAAAATGACCATCACTCCAGCTTGGAGCTCCTGCTTTCCATACCCAAATAATTTAGCAGGTCAGGAGACAGGGAAACAGGCAAAGCAAGCATTGAATTGCTTGACTTTGTGCTTTTTCTTCCTTGCTCTCTAAAAAATGCTAACTTGTTACTGGCCTCACAGAAATTTCACCCTCAGGGAAGCACAGGAGCCCACTAAAAGGGCTTTCTCAGCTTGCCTGCCTTGGTTCAGCCCTTGCCCTTGGGCTCCCATGCTCTCATATGGCCCCACATGGCTTGGAGACTCTTCTGACACTGCTCAGCCCCTGCCGTTTGTTCCTGCTATAGGAACAAATCACTGGTTAATCACTCATGCCCTTTCTGTCTTCTGCAAAACAGCCTCAGCTGGGAGCCTGAGCGCAGAATGATATTCAATAACTGCCCCCAAATGTTTGCTGGAAGACGCTTTTCTAGATCCACGGAGTCGATTTCCTGCTTGGTTATCCGTTATGCCCCTGTTCAGCTAGGGTAATGTCTACATGCAGGGAAATTTCGTGTCTCAGCAGAATGATACTGTATTTTGTCTCACAGCTAAGATTACATATGGGATTTCCAAAATTGTTATAGATCGATATTTTAAGTGATTGCACAGCAGCTCCATGTCTGCTATGTGCCTCACGAGCAGATAGGATACTTCCTAGTCCTAAATGCAAAACAAATCTCCTGTGTTTTAATTCAAAAAGCCTGGAGAGGCAGCGAAGTCTTAAAGCCTGCAAGCATAGATAGACCCACTGGCACATAGCTATTTGCTTCAGAAATTGGACAAGAAAGCTTTACCCAAAGTCAACCTACCTACTTGAAGGGTATGAAGATTATGCATAACCCTTGTCCAGTTGCACTAATTTCTGCAGTAGTTTTAATACACATCACCTCTGTTATAACAGCTTCTGAGCACCCCACAACCTCTCATGGATTTATCTTTATTTCTCTTAGGTGGGTGGACAGCAAAGTCTCAAAGAAGATAAATGACCTGCTTCAAACCACCTCGGAAGTCTAGAGCAGGGCAAGATTTTGCACATTGCCTTTCTCAGGCCCATCATCTTCCCCTCCTTTCTGAAGAATAGAAAATCTGTTTGCAGAGGACCCAAAACAAAACCTATAGAAAATCTGTTTGCAGAGGACCCAAAACAAAACCTATAGAAGAGCAAATTGCCCAGAGCTGACCATCCCAAATATGAGTATTTGTATGAATAGATTTGCATAACATGTTCCTGTTTTGGCAGGATGTTGCACCCCTTCGCTTCAGGTTCAGAATACTGAAATATATTGCTGAAAACGTGGGGCATTTCCATCTACAAACAGGATTTTACATGTGCACATCACCAGGTGCTACAGACAGTACGGGAGCTCCCTCGTCGTTGCTGTGGACAGATGAGGCTGTGCATGCTTTGGCGTTACACGTGTAAACCACTTGCTTAGTACAAAGTGGATGTATTTCCTCCAAGGCAAATAAAACCATTACAACTTCTGCCTATGACTTCACAGGAGATTTGAAAAATCAAGCAAACTCATTAAGGCAATTAAATGATCTTTAAAAAGTGAATCAGCTCAGCTCTGGTTTCCTGGATTTTAGGGGAGGGAGGCAACAACAGAATTCTCTAATCTAATCATGACTTGAAGTAAATAAAAAGGGATAAACTGAAATAGTTGCCGACTCTCACAAGAAGAAACATAGGAACAGTGACAGAGAAGCACTATGTCACTTCAGGGACAGAAGGATTATGTTTCTCTGTTTCTACATAATTGTCTCTACCTGGACAGATTTCCCATTGTGTTCTCCATGCCAAGGGGAGCACTACTAAGTTAATTACTGTAGTTTACAAGGTAGTCAGTGACCATAATATCTAAACATATTTAGCATGGAGTATGACATTTAAATCAGGGAGGGAAAACCTATATGACTTTGAGGGCTGCAAGTCTCTTCAGATATTTTGGAAGTACAACAGAGTACTAGCGTTTTTACCATCTTTCCCCTGTATATCATACCCTCACATTCTTCCTAATAAACAGCCCTTTAAATATATATGCCCCTGTAACAGGGGTAACCAGAGACTAACCATTTTTATCTAGGGAAAAACAAATCTGTGAATATTGTGCATCTAATGGTCCAAAAAGCTTTAGCAATGTTCCTGAAGTCTGTGGTACCAAGGTACTTCAGAATGAAGATGATCTGTCATTTTCAGTTGAATTTTAAAAATTCAGCCTACAATATCTAATAGCTCTCCTGCTTTCCTAAATTTCCAAAGGATTATTTGTATTTTTATAACGCAAAAAAATGCTCTCAGTAAAATACAGTTTTGTAAAAGCAAGGCAATTTCAATCTAAAATAAGTTCTTGTTTAACTGCAAGTTTGACTTTCCTTATTTTCCTGTCTTGCTTTTAAGAGTTCAGAAAACTCCAGCCCAACTTACAGTTTTCATCCCAGTCAAAAATCAGTTGCTTATAAAAAGGCATTTTCAAAGAAGAGTTTTCTGTGCCCCCTTACACTGATACTAGATCACACAGCTCTGCGCCTTTAATTTTCAACTCGTAAAAAATTGTGATGCTGACAACAGAGGTCAGACCTGCTGATGAAGGAAGCAGCCTGTGTGACAATAACAGGATCTGGGGCTAGCAGAGTGCTTCTCATTTTTTGAGAGTGACTGCGCTTTTTTGGTAGCGATTAATCCAACCTTTACAGGTAAAGCAGAATATACTGACAAAAGCCCACTTCTGTTAGCACAAAATACCATCAGCTACCCCTTGTATAGCTACATGGGCCATAAATCACTCCTTGCCCTGCCTATCCATGGTGGCTACACCTCTGCTAATAAAAATGTGTGGTATAGACTGACACTGCCCAAGTCATTGACATTCACTGACATTATCAGCCAGTTTTGCCTGCTGAGAGGTAACTGGCTGGAGACAGCAGCACTTGGGAAGGCACAGACGATGAAGATTATGCATTACCTGTCTGCCTGCAAGCGGCCATCCCTGAAATAGGTGAGGACGCAAGTGTGAGCTTCGGAGTAAGTAAGTAAGTAAGTAAGTAAGTAAGTAAGGTGGTCCAGGAAGCTCTCCAGGCTCAATTTAAATTTTAACACAGCCATAAGTTAGAAACATCATTTGCTTTAATCAAAATCATTTTGAGAGTGCAAGTGCGCAGCCAGGGGTGAGTAATGCTGGTGTGAAACATGCGGTGTAGGAGATAGAGAATCCCCCAAAACACTAACACCAGCCAATGCCTCGTGTGCTGCATTTTCCTTTCTGTAAGAATTTTTCTTCCTAGTTTTCACAACAGTTTTTTATGGCTTCCCAAAAAAGAAGAGGGCCCAAGTCAATGCTCTGAATCATGAAGCCCAGTTTCAGGACTTATATAAATGGGTACCAGTGATACAAACAGAGTTGTATCTGTTTTCACCAGTTCTGAATCTGTGAAGCAATCTTAGGTTCAAAAGTCATCTCCCCATTCTTCATGTAGTCATAAAGACATTTATATGCTGGAATCAGTTTCCTTTCCTTTTTGCACAGCCATTAATACATTTTTTCTTTTTTGTTTCATAGCTGCCAAGTCTTGCACAGCTCCATGTGTGAATTTATGCAGATTTCAGAATGCGCTAATTCACATATTTGCAAATTGGCAAGTGATTGGCAAACATGTAAATGAGCTCATTTAGTCATTTTCCTCTTCCTTTAAACCGCAGTTTGGGTTCAGTACACCCTTCCCCAAGTTATGACAATGAAGGGAAGTTAATGCAACTGCCCCAAACACAGCAGGTCTAGTAGGGGTTTGGGCCAGTTACCCATGGGCCTGGCTGAGTATGGGAAGGATGTTAAAAAATGCATAGACTGCTAATGCACCAAGGAGATCCCTAGATGTGGTAAGAAGGTGTCAGGGAAGTACCCAGCACATCTGCAAAAGGATCAGCAGTAAATGGTTGTGGTTGTGGCCATGTTTAGCACGGTCAGGCCAGGGGTGGGAGCTGAGATGTCTGACGGTGTGAAGCAATGCTGACTGTGAGGGGAGCTCAAGAGCTGGTTTCACTGCAGGGGACAGCAGTTTGGAGCATAGCCAGTGTCCCTGGATGAGAGAAAAGGATGAGTTTGACAGAAGGATGTGGATCAGGAGGTATGGTGAAAAAAGTCATCTCTTGACTCTTCTGGTAGAGCCTAAGATTTTGCTGTAAAAAGGGGAAGCAGGACATGGAGCAGGAATGGAGATGTCCTAGCACCCAGGCTCCCACTGGCTGGGCTTGCTCTTCCCCCTCCAGACTACGCAGCCCCATGGGCACCCATCACCCAAGAGCTCCTGGCAGCAGCTCCTGCAGTACCTGCAAATAGCTGCTCGTAGCAAGAGTATGGCAGAGCTGCCGCATAGGGGTGAGCCGTGCCAGATGGAGGGTGATAGGCAACCCTCTTAATTTTCCCTCTCACCAAGGGCAGCTTAATGCTTTTGTATGGACGGCACAGGCTCATGGAGAAAATAAAAATTACTCTCCAGTTTGCCCATTGCTCACAGCCCAGCAATGTCTGGTGCAAAGTGTGTCCTCCTGAGCTATGTTACACCAGCACTTCCAAGGTTTAGGGCAACCTCTGATCTTCTCCCTTTATTTACCTGAGCTGGAATATGTTTGAAGCCCTATCACACTATCTGATAAAACATAGCTTATGAGCTGATGAGTTCCCAATAACTGCTTATTCCAGACAGCACCAGTTGTGTTGCTTCTCCTCATATTTGTAGCAAGCTGTATCACCTCTAAAAATAACAGATACTTGGTAAAGCATCTCTAGTTTTGGGTGACAAAATTAACAGAGAGTGGCCTCAAAAGGTTAAACAAACCAAGGTTGAGAAACTCAGGTAAACCAAAAGGGAAAAAAAAAAAAAGGCCAGAGAAAACATACAATTCATCTTCAAGTTATCTAGGGCAGCTTGCCTTAGAATTAGCTTAATTAGTTTCATTACCTTGTTTCATATGGAAATATTGTAGGAACAGTATTCTTTCTGTGGCACTCAGGTAGTTAAATCCACACAATTTGCTTTTTGAAGCCTGGATTCTGCTGACTTTATTTCAAGCAATCAAAAGTATCTAATTTGCATTCACATTCACATTAGTGGTCCATATGTTAGCCCTGTTTAAAAGCTATATGCTGCATTCATTATGAAATACTTGGCTTCCTAGCTTTATCCTTTTACTTTGAAATTATTGTGATAATATTGCAACTCTTCTATTTAGGCTATTCTCAAATACAAGGGGTTTTGTGTGATTTGATTCTTTTTCAAAGTCTTCCAAGGGTAGGGCTTTTTAATTTTTGTTTACAGTGTTATGGGAACTTGCAAATTGGCAAAATAACTCACTACCGTCATTTAATATGACAGTGTATTATTTCTCATACCTAAAGCTTCATTAAAATATCAGGATTTCAATCTGGCTCTGCATAAGATTTCAGACCACACACAGTGTCATGAAGTACATGCCCTTCAGAGTTCATCATGCTACTCACTGAATTGAGTCAGCCTCTTAAAATGATAAAATTTGGTTACACTACATTATTGTTCTTCAAGTTTCTTTTTCATCATGGAACACAGAGCAAAGAACTTCCTTCTTACAGAGTTCATAATCCAAATGAAACAAAAATAAATTGACAGAATTAAAAAAAAATGAGTCACTGTTGGATGAAATGTCCTGTCCATGGTCACATAAAAGGACTGTGACAGAGCTAAGAATTAAAGCAAGTTCTTCAAGGATGCCCTCCTCTGCTTGGGATGGAAGACCACCTGCCAAATACTATTACCTACTTCATCAGGTCATCACTTTGTCAGTACTTGCTGTAATGAATACATTAAAGACATCACCAAAGTATTACTTCCAGAATTTAATGTATATCACAGTTTGTTTTTATTCGCCAGCTTAAATATTGTACATCTAATGCTCGTAGTTTGGGAAAAGAATTGTATTTCTTCTCAGAAAAAACACTGATAAGTGATTCCCCCTTGGAGACTGATTCTCATACTCCTGAAAACTTGAAAGAGAAATGCCTTTCTTGCCTGCATGTTCACTGTGGCTTCTGATATTTGGAAAATCCTTTCCCACTTCAGTACTTGGAAGCTCTCTGGACATCCTAAAAGGTGAAAAATAATGACGTGTCATCACAAAAGGGTATCTGCTGAGTATGAGACAAATATCCTAAGGTAAACATTAAAAAAAAAATCATAAAATCTTCATTAAGAATCCAGTGATCAGAAAAAAAATAAATCCTTCATTGGTCCTAAATTTTTACATGAAATCTGTTTAAGCAAAAGTTTCTTGGAGAGGTGGAAGAGAAGTGGAAGGTTTATTAAATGAATTGTTTCAAACAACGTGTGGAGTTTTAAATTATTAGGTTTGCTGTTTGGAGACGTCTCGACCTGACTCCATTAACAAATGTACATGCTACCCCTGAGAATGAATTGTCATTAATGGTCAAAGAGTTCATTTACAATTAATTCCGAAGTGTAGGAGCTACATCTTTCAAACAAGGGTTGTGTATGGGAGGAGCATGAACAAAAGCCATTGGGTTATGATGGCACCCAGCATGAAATCAGAAATTCAAAGAATAAGCTCCAAATCCAGATTGGATCTGGTTATTAAGTGATTTAAGAAGAGACTCTGAATATCCTATTCTGATTACACGTAGAATAGAATAGAATAGAATAGAATAGAATAGAATAGAATAGAATAGAATAGAATAGAATAGAATAGAATAGAATAGAATAGAATAGAATAGAATAAAGAAAATTCAGTCACGAAATGTAAGATATCCAAGCATGAAACCTGTGGTACATAAAGAAATACAAAATCACTACAAAGCATTTCTGATCATTGTGGTCACGTCTCTGGCACATAACTATTTGAACTAAATAGGAAATACTGCCTTTTATTGGTGGACTACTCTGCATTTTTTAAAAAATGGAGCTCTTCACAACACCTGAGTAATATAATAACACATGGTAAATTGCAGCTCACTTTCTAGAGGACTCTGAGTGAGGTAAACACAAATAATGATCCACAACTCACAAGTGAGTTTTTCAACATTCTTTCTGTGGTATTAGTTTAAGCAGAACATGCCAAGCTTTACGTAGAGTCTAAAAAGCTAGAAAAAACTCAATGTGCATAATAAATAGACTGACTTTTTCTTAAGTCCAAGAGAATTCAGATCAGTACTTAGTATAGCTAGACATTATGTTGAACCTTCTCCTCCACCCAAAATCCCAACAGTTTAGAAAGTATAGGCAGAAACCCAAAATTTTAGTGTTAGAATCAAGCAAGCTTCTTGAGTCAGAGTATTAACCCTGAAATAGTTATAAAAGACCAATATGCCAGGAATTAAGAACAAAACTACATGTGTCAAAAAGTTATCCTATCTGCATTCCATTTCCACCTATATAACACCTCCTTGGGTTACAGTTATACTATCCATACCGCATGTGATCACTCTCGAGAGTCAGGCCCTTCAGAGGAACAAGAGATGTTTCAATAACACAAATGAAAAGGCACAGATACACCATGTCCAAGATGCTTCCCACTGTGCTGACTCACTGGCAGAAGTACAGTTCTGAACATCTTGAAATAATTTATCCATAAAAGAGTGGGGCCCTGTCTCAGTCGTGGTAAGTCACAGAGAGCAATGCCTGTAGCTGCTATAGGTCCCTTGAAGACAGCAGAGCAACGCTGACTGAGTCCAGCTGCGGTCCTGGGTCAGTTGGTCCAGTTTTCTGAACAGGTGTAGGTGAAACCTGGTAACTGAATTGATAGGGCTGAATATTTGCTATGGCTGGGTCATGCTTTTGTCTTAGCATGTGATTGCAACTCCCATATGAAATTAAAAAAATGAAACTTTAATGTCTGGGGGGGAAAAAACCCTAGAAAGCCAAAAGCTTCTTCTCTCCACCTGACACACTCATTGGCTCTATGCAGTTGTCTTAGCCAGAGGCAATGTCAATGTACAAGGAAAAAAAATTAATATTTAGTTTAGGAGAACCACTCACACACACTAAGATTGTTTTTTTTTTTTTCTGAAACAGGTGTAATGGAGCTAAAAAAAAGATAAGCATAGGCAAATCAACATGTAAATTAGTCTTCACTAAAAATGAAGCTGTGCCTGGATCCAAACTTCCAGTATTTCATTTGTATGGCAACTGGAATATCCCAGCTACAGACATCAAACCAGCCCAAGTCATAAAAAACTGACAATAACTTTCAATGAAATCCGTATTTAGCCTTCCATAAGCCTTGAAAAAATTCATGCAATCATTTAATTCTCTGTGCGCCTGTGAGTACATACTGCTTTATTCCCTTGAAGTGCAAATACTAATGAATTTTTTTCCCCCCTTCTTTGGTACTTCCAGTTTAGAAGAAATCAAAAAGAACAGGTTTCTGGCTAAAATGGTGTTAGCATGAAAGTAAGGTGAATGCTCCAGGTTTGGACTGTCTCAAAGAAATTCCCATCTGGGTGTTTAAATTTTTCTTGCCATTTTGAGCCACTAAATTGGAATCACAGCTGTTAGGACCTGACTATATACTGGGAAGGCACTTTGGATAATATAGTTTTCTGTGGTTGACTGAGTATCCTCATGACCTCAACAAGTCTGATTTTTTATCATGTATGTTATCCTCTGCTGCCTTGAGATCGATTTCATCAGAACAACACAAATATCTACATCTGCCCTGGGAATAATGTAAAGAGTACACACCCATTCACAGGCTTAAGCTAGGATTTTGCCACTTTCTCCCATACCTTCCTCAGCAAATTTCAGTAGATAACAGCACGTCCCCCATTATGGTTTCTTATCTTACGAATCAGGCTGCATGGTTCTCTGCTGCTCAAAGGACACATCAGATGAATCACTTTGTTGCCACCGGTTGGCAGGTAATAAATGTGCAGGTTAGGAGTGTTAATGATTTAAAAGTTCCAGTGCTGCTCCTGTTGCTGGCAACCTCTTCCCAATGAAACAGAGCTAAAACTGACTGAAAAGCTAGATTTTGTGGCAGCTCCTGCTATTTTCTACTAGAAATCTCCTGTAGCTTCATACTTCACCAGCCTCAAATGTTCTCCTCCCTGTTTTTTTTCTAACCAGTGTGGAGAGTGTGCAGGGTGGTGCCACTCACATTGAAAAGTCTGTAGCCATAAAGACATAGACAAATCTGGCCCATTGGTTTTAAATGCTGACTGAAGAGTATGGGAGAGCTAGTTCCATGTTTTAATGGTTCTTTTCTCCATAAAGCAATGAGACTTTAAAGAAAAAAGCCAAAGAAATTATATATATATATATGTATGTATTCCCACATGATGTCAGAATTTACCTGAAGTACCTCTTTCATTCAGGACTAAACCACACTCCAGGAGGGTATTCAGCAGCATCAGAGTGTAGGGAGCTCATAGAAACCAAATCGAGAGTCCCATAAACTCTGAGGACTAATGATCCAGCACAACCATTTCATATAAGCACAGAGCACACCAAGTATGGGACTGTAGTTAAAGTCTGTTTCCAGGAGTGGCTAAGTGCCGTGGCATGTATATGCATTTTCCACTGGAAGTGTCTTGTACATGCTTTATTGTAGGTAGGGCTCATTTTTCTTCATTACCTGGGATGATTCTTGTGTTTCTATTGACAATTTTTGAATCACTTTAAGCCACCAAGTCAAACAATCATTGTTACAAAGCTATGCTGGGGAACCGGTGATCCTGTCAGCCACTATCACAGGAATTAGGAGAGCAAACCTATCTACTCATGACTAGCAAGGTCAAAAGAAGCCAGGCAACTTAAAACAGCCTTCAATGTGCACCAACTCTAGGACTAAGGAAGTTCAAATGTAGCTTAAAATCAGCTTCACATACTCATCTTTCTTGAGCTTGAACTCTTTTAGACAAAGTACAGAGTCCGGTTTCTGATGCCAACAGAGGACTAATGTCAAAGTCTAGAGTAGATTCTTCACAGTACTGGGTGTATTGGGTGAGTGGATTGACTCTGATTTCCTGCCTGGCCTGCAGTTGTGGTAAACTGTGTCACCTGGAAAATGTTCATTAGGAACCATCAACTAGCTGCAACGTGCCCTAGGTCCTTCCAAAGTCTCCTCCATCTACACCTTCCTCGGGGAAGGGTCTAGGTGAGCTCTAAGGGACTGCGGTGGCCAGGGCCACTCTCCAAGCAGCAGGGACTAGATGCTTCATATGGGACAGGAGAGTTGTAAAATGGGTAGAGGATGTAAAGTCTGAACTTTTAACTTTTTCAGGTCCTTACTTGATATTTTAACTGTGTACATAGATTTGCATCCTTTAGGTATTTACAGTATAAATCAATTCATTCTGTCATCACATCAACTTGTATAATATCTGTATATTATAATATACAATCCTCAGCTCACATTCAAATAAATAAACATTGACTTAATATAAATTGTTCTCTTACCATATCAGAACATTGTGTAATTAAATCATCTCACTGGTAGTGTGTACAGATGGCTTAATTTTCTGTAATACCCACTAAAGCTCAATTGACTTAAAGGGGACTACTAATCTATTTAAAGTTAAACCCACAATGGATAAATTTGTAGCTCAAAAAGTATTTGTCTCTCTAGTAGACCACCATTTACTTAAATGTTTGGGGAGAGCAAAAGAATTTGCCATTTAGAATTAGTAGTAACCTAAAAAAAAGGAAAAATATTAAATTAAGAGAACCCCAACCCTGGGGGTTCTACGAACAAAGTAATAAGGCTAGCAGATGATCTCTTTCCTTCTCAATAATCTTTCACCATGAAACATTTCTTTCAAACTGGAACCCAGCACTGAGAGCAAAAGCAAAGCTTAGTCTTCTTTCAGACACTGCTGCATATTTCTACGCTTTCGTATCACAACAGAAGAAAAAAAGAAAAGAAAAAAAAAATAACCAACTGAAGTGAATTACAAGGCAACACGTTGCATGAAGGTTTACAGCTTTTTCGTAAAGTGAAATTTAACATCTCCAGAACCTGTGCACTGAGTTAGTTTTCTATTTTTATTGTGTTGCAGCTTTAAAAAATTGCCAATTAAGTCAAATTAAGCTGTTGTGCAGTCGGCTTCTATAATTACTAGCAATAGTTTATGGTAGGTTCAAGCAAATAGAGGGTGTTTGGGTTTTTGGTTTTTGTTTTGTATTTTTTTTCTTCTTTTTTTTTTTTTTTTTTTTTTTTCCAGAGTAGTAGTTTCTTTTTGTAGAAACAATTATCATGGTAGTGCTTCCCAGCAAAGAAAAACATAGCCTGCAGCCATACCATATTTCATTTTCAGTCCAGCAGTTTTAGAGAGGCTTTTTGCTTTTCTAGCGAATGTACAATAAGAGGAAAACAATCCAAGGTGACGAATAAAATGTGGGGCATCATAAAGCAGGCAGAGGCATAAATGAGGCAGAATGGAGAGGGAGCCGTGCTGGTCTGGACGACTTCTTCCTCTCATGCTCAGACTCACAGGGGCAGTAAGTATCTGTTCTGTCATGCAGCACCAGGACTCTCATATACACCCAGCCACTCTAAAGATCTTATTGCCACACCTGAAATAATTGCAATGCAAGCCCATGAATGACAGACTTGTCACAGAGGACAAACCAAAGACACGTATATATCATTTTATATATCTGGAATGTGCTGGTCTCATGCATGTTGTTTGCAACTCCAGTCCCCCCTCCTTTAAAAGAATATGGTGGCACTGAAAAGGTAAAGGGAATTATGGCAAGGATGGTCAAGGGTAGGATGCAGCTTTTGTATGACACTTTGTTGTAAGAGGAATGGCTAAATAGACTGGGGTTCCTTCACCTTGGTGTGGGATGATGGTATGGGTATCCAAAGAAATCTATAAAACCATGAGTGCTGCTGTGATACAGGCAATGATCATCTGCTGTGTCTTCTGGTGTAAGAAGCAGGCCATATGAAATAAAACTAGCAATGGCCAGTTCAAAATTAACTGAAAGAAATCCTTCTTCACAGAGGATGTGGTTAGACCCCAGATCTCTGTGTCAGGGCATATTGGAGGTGTTGAAAGTCTGCATGAGTTCAAAAAGCAACAGGAAAAATTCAGAGAACTGGAAAAAACCCCGCCACATTAGGATCAGTAATCTGTACTAATTTGATGGAGCTGAGACAAGGGAATGATTGCTCTAGCCTTCTCTTTACAGCCCTGGCATCTCCAGTCTTCTGTCCAGTGTGCCCTTTACTCCAGCAGTGGACACCCTTGTCTAGCCTACCATGGCAAGGTGAAATGGTTCCCATATTAGGGAGAAAATGACAAAAGCCTCAATTGTTCGACAGAGCAGAAACTAGTATAAAACTGTATTTTACACAAGGCGCAAGTCAAATGTAAACATTCTGGTAGCAAGGCATTGATAACACGTAACATCTAGCCCAACACAAGCGCATAGTGCTTTACAAACCTTCACAGAGTCTCCCAACACCTTCCATGTTAGCATTAAGATATTATTACACAGGCCAGCATCAAAGAACACTCCAACCTCCACAAGTAGAGAGATTAGCCTTCTTTTACAGAAGGAGAAAGCAGAATACACAGATGTTAAGTACCTAACCCAAAGTGATCTATCAGCATAGCCAAGACAGCAACCATCCCAGCTACCTCCCAGTCCTATGCTTAAGCCTCTTGACTGATCTGCTCTCCAGCTGACAAGCTCTACACAGATCTCGGCACCACACTTCCAAGCAGTGCCTGCTAAGTGGCATATACATCACCACCAAAGAGGTGCAGAGAGGGAATGCAGCATCAGAGTCAGCGGCTGCCTCGACTCCAGCTCTGAGCAGCCCGTTCATCGTGCACAGATTTTCTTCACTATAAAGAATGAATAATTTGTTCAAGCACTGAATGCAAAAGCCAGTGCCAGATCAGTCAGTGCCAGTTCAGGGGCTATATCAATGAACATGGGTAGCCTGAGTCCGCCACAAAGCGTGGGGTGCTGTGAGGACCTGTAGAATAGTCCTTCCTCTGTCTCCCTGGGAGGTGAACCAAAGGAAATAGCTTCTGCCCCACAGTCCTACCGCTGGCCAGGAGAATGCTTTGGCTTGGACCTGTATGCGATCCCACAGTTGGACCTTTGAGAAATTTATCAAAGGATTATGAGGGTTTTTTCCCTCCTTCCAGGATTTTTTTTTTTTTTTTAACTATCCTAAGGAATGCATAACTTCAGATTAATTGCAAGGGGGAAGGGAGAAGAACAACAAGAAGTCCATTTTTATTCTCCTTGAATTAGAAACATGAATTTTCTTCCCCTCCCACTGATTCACCGCTCAGCATTCAGCTAAGATGATCACCGAAAAAGGAAAAGCAAATGAACAGTGATGTTTCTTAGGGTATGAAATACTTTACAATTAAATAAGGTGCTGCGGAGTATTGCACTGATCACCAGTGATTGGTAGCTCTCTGCTAAGCTGCAAATGAATTCAGCACAGGACAGCATTCCAAATTGCTCTTACAAGCTTTCCTTTATTATTTTTATTTGGTTATGCTCTGACTCTCATCCAGAATTGTACTTAATGCCCTCGTCTGAAGTTGTTGAAATGGCACCCCATGGCATAGTGTGACAGTGAAAGGATATTGCCTTTGGAAGCTGCTAATGGTCCATGAAAAGAAAACAGCAGAAAACGGGAGAGCAGTTGTTCCAAAATAATAAGAACAAAAATCTTTACATTTTTAGCTCATCGTCTTCCCATTGTCAGAGGATTGAGAATGGGCAGAACATAGTTTGCAGCTAGTGAGGAGTTGCAGATCCAGATGGGTTACAAGTCAAAGATACCAGTGACGAAAAAATATTGCATTATATGTAGCAAAATAATGTAATATTTTTAATCTTCCACTTGCCGCTCAAAATTGTCATTTACTATATGACATTATCCACAAGGCATCATTATTCCCTGGTGTGGGAGATTCAAACCAATAAAGTATCATTAGAAATGAGCAGCAAGGGTTGCAAAGGTCAGGCCAAGCAACAAAAGCTTTAGTCCCAGTAACTCTGTCTTAGACAAAGATACTTCAGTGACCCCCAAGCACAAGGCCCTACTGAAGCCAAAAGGAGCTTTCTGCCTCGATTTTTTTAAATTTAGGAGTACAAAACACAGCTGAGAAGGCCTAATTCCTCAGTGACTTTACCCTAGACTTCCCTGCACATTGCTCCAGCAGGAGTATTGTAAAGGCAAAGCAATAATCACTTGACTAAAGCAATGCCAACAGGCAAACTATGAGCGTATCTCTGTTTTAACAAACCTGTTTGTCCCAATTCCCCCGAAGTGATATATTTCCCCTGCTGTTGAGCAGACTTGTACAGGTGAAAACAAAGAAAAGAGAATAAAGGTAAGGGTGGCTCATTCCTTTAACAACTCTCTCTCTACTCACGAGAGTTTATCCTCCATTCTTAGATTATTTCTATGGCCATAACTGCCTCAGCATAAGCTTTGGCACCTGCCTCTGCATCCCACAGACCACAGCAGTAATAAGGCACTAGCTGGACCCTTTCATGTCCCCTACCAGTCTACCGACACACTTGCTGCAGGAAAAACAAGGAGATACCAACTTCTTCATCCCAGCATAACAACATCAAAGTGGAGTCTATGTGTCCTAAGTTACTTTAACAGCTGTCTAGCTTACAGTATATTTCACCCCAAAGTAAAGCATTACATTCTTTTTCAATATAACCATTGCTTGAACGACTTACTACCACAAAATTTGCCATTTTTTCTTCCCCTCTCCAAACAACAATATGATAAAATAATAATAATAATAATTAGAAGGAAAAAACGTTGCCCTAAGAGACAGTTATGTTTACTGTGTAATGATTTCCCAATAGAAATTAATTCAAAACAAATTTACATTCTACATTTAAAGAAGATATAAATAATTCATGTTCTCATATCATGAGCACTCTGCATGTCATACACCGGGGTACCTGCAATTTTTCAGTTTATCCATTTAAAATTTTCATTCAGGAACTCATTATCATGTTTTTTTGTGCTTCTATTCCACTGTGGTAATTTAATAGTCTTCAATAGAATTATGTTCAATTAAAATGTATTCAGTTTTACCATTCCAAATCTTTTTAGCTTTTAATTTAATTGCTGTAAGCTTCGATTTTACTTATGTACTATTAACTCACCTTGTTCATCGATTCTGCTCTCAGAAATTTGAAAAGAGTAACCCCATAAAGGCTGCGAAACAGGGTTTCACTCCTCTTAAGACACTTCTGCATAAATGTCACTCCACCTCTTCCAGGCCAAACTCTCAGAGCAGAGCCAAGCCCTATTGCTTCATTTTTAGCAGCCATTCTTCTTCCATATAAACACAGTAAACTCCCTTGCCCGCCAGTGCACCCCGATGTCCCGCCAGTGCACCCCGATGTCCTCCGACAGGCCGTTCCCACACCAGCACAGGGTCCCATGGGTTTCTGCTTGCCCAGCTCCTGCCCACGATTATCATGTGTGTAAGCCCCTGCAAGAACCCCCAAGCCACTGGTGTGCTCAAAGCTGAGCATAAGTAAATGCTTTGCTGGAGAGGGGAGGAAAACCCTCCACTTCTTGTAGGATCAGTGACGTGACATGGAAATGGACCTCCTTCCAGTCACTGGAGTTTTGATGCCTGAAAATAGCGAAAAAGAACAAGTGACCCATGGAAAGGTAGAAAATGGTAATTCAGGATTTCTTCTGGATTTCTTCGACTCTGTACCCCCGCAGGCATGTATGGGGACGGTAGACCAGGAAGTCTCACATCAGTTTCTGAGTCTCTGCTGTCAAAAGCAGGTGTCCTAAACTGTACTGGCATATAAGCAGTGGACTCATGAATGTAACACACTCCTTGTCTGGAAAAAAAAAAAAATAGCTCTGCATCTTCTGTATAGGCCTCTCTGATCCTATGTTGCAGGTGACAACACACCACTGATGCGTACAGTGACATTTTCAGGTTCACATAGTTCTGCAACTGTAACTGACCGACACAGTTTTATAGTCCAAACTTTACAGGTACTAACATTTTGCCTATTTTTGAGCTACTTTACAGACTCACTAGTTCTGACTGACCTGTGTTCAGTAGTATTTTTCCTGATATTAAAGTTAACTTGTAAGCTCCAAAATGAATGGGCTGTTTCAAATTCTCCCTTCATTATCCCAAGATAAATGACTTGGTTTTATCAAGTTTCAGTTTCCTATGTCATTGTGTTAAGTCCTATTGTCTCCTTCTGAATTTCCTTATGAATCTTGACTGGCTTAAATGTCTACAAATTCTTCTACCTGAGAGTTTATTTTCATGCTCTCAAATGTCAGTCAGTAATTCACCAAACTGCAAAAACTTCGAGTGTTCCTTTTCTCCTGTACTGAAAGAACTAACATTTTTTATTTCTAGCAAAACAAACCCTTTTCATGGGTATCTCATAGACATAGAAATTTTCATCTAATAAACACCGTCTCTTTAATTTTTTCATGTGCAAAGACATTTTGAATAGTGATTATAAACAAAATCAGGAGAAAAAATTTGTTACAAAACACTCTAGAGTCATCTGAAACTACTAAATTTATGGTAAAGAACTTGGAAAAGCATGCTGCAAAAATGGCTTGAAATCAGTCAGGTAAATAATTTACTGGGGAAAAAAAAAAAAGGTAGATATGTATTGTCCAACTTCGTAACCTTGCTGCACAGGTACTTGTTGGACCCAGGTGTGCTAGACTCAATCTTTATGCATTGTCAGATTATAGTAGGATTGATTCTCTTCTCCCATGTATACGTGTATGCTGTTATCAAAAGATCAAAGATCAACCCAAATCTGACAGGTCAGTCAGATTATTATGACCAGCTTTCCATAGGCAGTGGCATGGGAACAGGCAACGTGCTCAGCAACACACTTGGCTTGCTTCAGAGACCATTTACACATAAATAACCATAGAGGAGGTATTCACTAAGATCTACAGCAGAGTCTAGACTCACACCATTAGCACTGTATCAAGACTCACTGTGCTGTTGAGAAGAGACAACAGCTCACACTTGGATCAGACCAAATGTCCAGCTAGCTGACAGCCCTGTCTCCGACAAGGATCAGCCACAGAGCCTGTGCCATGGCCCTTCCACAAATGGTAAGAGACTTCCATTTAGGACGAGCAACACAGGCAAAACCTGCCAGAAAAAGAATGAACTTTTTCTTTGTGTGCAGTGATATATATATGTCCATCTAGAACTCATCTGGCCTATGACACAGGTTTTTTCCGCAGTCAGCAGTAATAAATTCCCATTATGAATTAATGCCAGCAACATTTCATTTTTAATATTAGAAAGACACTTAGCTCTTCAATCACTCCACAAAGAAATGATACAAGGAACCACCAGGTGTCATGTCCCAAAGCAACTTGAACATGGGAAAGCAAAGTTTTGTGTTTTAAGTTTCAAGCAGCACTGAAGTTTAGCTGAGATTTTGCGTGCCAAGTTTCAGCTTAAAGGGAATTTTTTTGGCTACAGTATAAGCCCTGGAGAATAGGAAGCATTCTAGAGGAAGCATCAAATCACACTTAACTACTGTATGGCAGAGCAAGTGGCTGTGTTACAACACAATCACTCAATAAGATAATTTCTTATGTTAGCATTTTAATTAAAATAAAGAATACTTGCCTCCATCTTACACTCTACAATTCTCTCTTCAAATTACATAGACAGACAAAATGTACAAAGCAAACAGAAAATAGGATCACAAATCCTAGCAGACTTGAAGGCATGACTCAGAAGCTTTGTGAGAAATATGGCCAATAAAACCAGAGTTAATGATTCCATAAACATTTATTTCGAGGAAATATTAACGGCGGTCCCTAAAATGTTTCTGGGCAATAAAGGATAAATAACACCTATTATTAATGTAATGGTAAAAAATGTCATTTACCACACATTTGCAGTACTCTAGTTAAATACATTATTAAACAGCATCCCAGTATGGATTAACACTGAACAGAAGCTCCAGATGTAGAGATGTTTCCCTGTGGTTTTATCAGCAGCTACATGGTTGGTGCTAGCCCAATCCTGATCCCAGTGTGGACAGGGCCTCTGGCTTGGTCTGTTTGCTTTTTGGATGAATAATAACACTTGTGCAGACTTTGTGCTGGGCTTGGTGCTTTGATCAAAGCACTTTCCAGTGGGCACAAAATCTGCTTCTATGTTTGCACCTAAGCTTTCATTTTAAAGTAAATCACTGGGGTTAGACCCTGTCAATCCAGCCTTGCATACTGCTCTCTTCAGCCAAACGGTTGCAGATTGTCCCCTACAGGGTCTTGCACCAAGAGAAAAACAGGTTTTCTCCCACCTGTGCCAACAAATGGTCCAGGAACCTTGTCTACACCTCCTCCCCTCTCTGGTTTCCCCCAAACAGTGTCTTTGCTCAGCCCAAAGGCAGCAGTGGGGGAATAGACAGTTATTGGGCAGCACGTGGCAGGAGCCGATATGTGCCGGTCTACTCCTGACGGTAGAAAAGCTCTTGAGGAGAGACAGAGCTTTCTGCATTGACCTCCCACTTCTCCAGCCAGCCATGTTGCTTTGGGGTGAGCAATGGTGTCTTACCCAGCAGGTTTCTTGAGAAAGATGAGCAACGTGGCATGGACTGGCTGAAGATGCGGTTAAAGCCTCACTTCAGTTAAATGTGATCTTCCCACTGGAACCCAGATCAGATGTGTTTTAGAGAAAGGCATTGCTGATGCTATCCTGGAGGGTCAGGCGGGTCCATGCAGGCTTCTTTCACTCTCTCCAATCCCCACGGACCCCAGATGCTGAAGAAACCAGCAGCCTTTCACTTGGGTAGTAGCACTCCAGTCTGGTTGACATCTGCCTCCTCGCAATGGGAATTTTTATCACCGATCTCTTCGTGGTGGTAGACGTGCTCTAGGTTATACGAGATCATGTCTCCCTCTAGTGACTAAATGTCTGTATTTTTGAAAGTCGTGACCCCGACTTTAGAGACATATTTTTTTAAAGGGGTTGCAAAGTACATGTCTACCTACCTATCCATAGATTAAACTCTCTTTTCTTTCACTCCTGATTGTGCACCAAGGTTTTAATTGGATTTTTCTTAAAACTGTCCAATTATTAAGAGAGTCATAGGACTCCTCGGTAGGCATTGTGTCTCCATTATGCTGGGCTTTTAAACAAAAAAGGCAGTATCTGACCAGGAGGAATGATAGATCTTGATTAAACATTCATGCTATTTATTTTGTACTGGCAGCTAATCTTTGTCCAAACATTTAAATCCAGACAGTGATATTTAACAGCAACTCTACTAAAACTATCACTTGTGCTTGCTACAGATAGGAGGATCACTCTTTCTTGTTTGGCAAGCTAAAAGACATCTACTTATCCTCCGAACAAAACAGTAGCACAATTTGTTTTTAAAAGACATAGAAAAAAAGGGAAAGCCATGTTCAAATTTTCATCAGCTGGAGACAAGAGTGGAGAGAAGATGATCAGAGAGAAGAGACTGGAAGCTTGAAGCTGGTTTCTTCTCTGGCTTATGCCACAGGCAATAATACACCTCATGCTGATAATAAAAAGCAACAACATGCAAAGCATCAGATAAGGAGGATGTCCTGAGATTTAGAAAAGCAAAATCTTTTTATATTTAGCCCTAGTAATATGAGGCATAGTGCAAAGTGTGGTATGTACACATCAACAAATGGAAATGGAACATAGAGTGTAAGAGTGTCCAAAAAACAGTGCCATGGCACATAGCAAGGGAGAGCACTAGGAAGCAAGGAAAGGCAACACAGAATCTCATGGGAGGTATGTCACATTCCTCACACAGGGACAGAAGGAAACAGGAAAGTAAAATGACAACATACCTGAGCTATGCTGGGAAAAAAAAAAAAATCGCAAAACAATTTTTAAAACTCTGCTCAAAACTGCTAAAAAAGCATCATGAGACAAAGTCAACTTCAGATTCACATTTCCACTCAAAAATTTTAAGCAATTGTTATTATAATAAATATAACTGAAAAGGGAGGTAGTCTTAATATTTTTCTATATGTTTTCTTTATTGAATGACTTTTCCGCGCATAAAATCAATTAAATTTTACATCTGGCATTACTTTTGTTCTCATTTTTAGTGGTAGTTCTTAGATTTAGTGCCTAAATCCACATGTAACCTGTGGGAACACACAGAGCTCAACAATTTCAGCATTTCTGCTGACTAGGAAACCAGGGCCTGGTTCTGCGACTGCCGATATGTCTGGCCTCAAAGCTTCGTAGGGTACCATGAAGTGGGAGCAAGAAACCTCTCTACCAGCTCTTATCATGATCTGAGTTTAATGTTATCTTGCTTGATCCCCTAGATCTTTCACAGAAAAGAGGGTAAGACAGTGTGATTTAAAATCTATAGAAACTAATAAAGTTTGGAAGTGGGAATAATGCCCAGGGCTAGATGTCAAGCCTGTGGGGTTCATTAAACTAATCCTACCTAATTGCAAAAGAGAGTGTTATACCAGTGTTTTATATGGTCTGAAATATTTTTGATTTTTTAAAAAATAGTAATAACCATCATAATAAGACTCCAAAGCTAGAGGAGATCCCTTGAAACTCTTCCTAAAAATTCACCGTGCCCCTAGTCTTGTTTCAAGGATGGTTTTGATTTTTCTTCTGAGTCAACTCTAGTTCAGCTTCTTCTCTCAACTTGATTCTGGTCCTGCTGCAAAGGAGTAACTAAACTTAAGCACATGCCCTTCATCTCAGGATGACTGTAGCTTCCTTTAGCTACAGTGTAAAAATATGAAATAATAGGTTGTTCTTTTTCTCCCCCCCCCCCCCCCAAACCATTTTGTATAATACTTCTCTTTCAATCATCTACATTCCCCAGTTTACTTCTTCAGCTTCAAGTCACCAGCTAGAAAAATAGTATGTCCGTACTAGAAGAACCTGGAAAGGATAAAGAAATACACCCGCCTACAAACCTTGCAAATAGTACAAACCACCACCCCTGCCTCCAGAAGTCTAAAAGCTGTTGCGGTGCTCCTCAGCGGCAAAGCAGACCACAGCTCTACCGGTTACTTTTCTTCTACCTTTAGGTGGCACTAGTTATGTTTGTAACATCTCAGCCCATGCTTGCCGTTCTGTCTGCGGACCTGGACTGTAGCTTCTTGGCTGATTTCTCCCTTGCTGTCGGTAGAGGTGTTAATCACAAACTTTAAATACATTCAGAAGCAGCTTCAGACAAACTAAACATGCATTTATAAAGCAAGAAATAAACTCTCCCGATATCTGCCAGTTCACACACCTCCACCGCCTGGGCGTACATGCGTGTCCTCTGGGTGTCCTCAAACGTTAAGGCCAAATGGTGGCAAATAGCAGTCTGAATCATACTTCTCAGGAAAGGCGGCTTTATAATTGTTAGGGCATATTTAGCATTGTTCTCCCAGACCTGCCTCTGGTGAAGAGAAGCAGCAAACCCACCAGCCTCCCATGGAAAGCAGCATCAACCCACAATTCACCGAATGTCACCCCAAATTTGACAGTGTAACATTGACTATCATTTGAGCCACAGACCTTTCTAGATTTTAACCATTAAACTAAGCCACAAACACTTTTCCCATCACATGTGAAATTGCAGAATTCTGGTAAAAAGCCAAAAACCTGAAAAATAATGCTGTTCAAGAAGACAAATAAAAATCCCTGAGATTAAATTGTTAAAATATTTCACATAAATAATGTTCTTATGTTTTTTAATTTTTGTTATTTTTTTCCACACTTTAAAGTATAAATTAACTAAAATACTGTGATTAAAGCATTGGTTTGAATTATAAAACAATAAACTCCTCTTGAAAATATCAAAAAGGAACATTTTGAGAAAACATTTTTTCCCCCAGAAATGTTTCAGATTAGATCAGAACAATCAAAACTGATCCTTCCTTACAATCAGGTTATATTGTTGTTTCAATGGACCTACATTTTCCAAAAGAGAAACTAAAGAGTTGAAATTAAAATGTCAGATGTATTTTGTGTCCTGTTTCTTTTTCTCGTGATCTGCTAATTTTTACCCTTCTGTTGCCTTTCATTTTGTGCTTCAGGTTTTTTTATTTTGCTTTAATTCGGAGAACCAAAATGTTTGTGAATAGATGTATGCATTTTTTTTTTTTTCCCAAACGCTGGTGTTTAATCCTGGCCTTTAGAAAATGAGGTTACCCTTAACACCCTGCTCCATCCAGAGAGAACTACAAGGAAGACCTTACTCCAGGCACATGCAAAACTTCTCCAAACAGCTCAGGAACTGCCTCAGCTTGCTGTGTCCAGCTGTACGCCCAGCACACGAGAAGCAGCAGAGAAAAGATGGATCAGTCTTATAATATCTATTGAGGTAAGGACTAATTTCACCTAATTCTAGCCATCTGAAATGGGAATGTCCAGTTGAAACCATCAGTGGAGAGTGATGATCCATCTCAGCCTGAAGCAGTTTCTGTGGGATGAGTTGTCCTCCAGAAATGTCTCTCGAGTGCTGCTGAAGCAGACTGCAGAACTAGCTTATACTCAGCATGTCACGCTTAGCTGGCGTGGTAGACCTGAGGACAAAGACCCCATGCATGCACCCTGAATGCAAAGGCTGCTTGTGGGAATGATGCACACCGAGGTGGCTGTGTATTTTCTTCACCTCTACTCTCACCAGCCATCCGCCATCTGCACTGATAGGTTTTTAAACCTCAGGCCACCTTCATGCCATTGTTTGAGTGGTTTGTTAGATGCTGTGCTGCCCTGCCCTTTACTCTTCTCCTTTGTCTTCAGAGCAAAGATAAATATTATGTACTGCAATTCCAGGCTTTTCTCTATAAAAACAGGCCAAAAAATATTCTAAATACAAACAACTATATTACACCCTAACACACTCACAAAGGCTAAAGAATTGTCACTCCTGTGCAACATTATTTTAGTCCACTTTTCAGTGTTTTATTTAAATGATTAGTTATTGTGTAACTTACTTTTCTCAAAAAAAAAAAAAATCTGTTTTAACACATTTCGGCTCTGTTAAACTACCTTTTACACATGAATTAGTGTGAATTTTATTGCTGTATTTTCCCAACTTATTAAAAGGGCTGTACTTCACAAATAAAACTGCAGGATGGATTTATTATTTACAGTCCTAGTCCTAGCCTTCATATCTACTTAATATGTGTAAAGTGTTTAGTCTTCCAATGTAGTCCAGCTGCATCACTGGAATCAAACTTGTAATTGCCTCTTTGGGATTTAAAACCATTATAGTTGTGCTTTTATGTTCTCTTTTGTTTTGCTTGAATCACTTTTTCAGGTCTATGAAGTACAGCTGGCACAATAAAAGTTTGATCAATGCATAACCAATGCAGTGTATATTTCTTCCAGATATATAAAACCCAGGTGAAAAATGTTAATCTATGAAAATTATCTTTGTCAGCTACTTATTCTTGGAATTTAAATCGGTTTCAGTCTTGAGGTATATGGTTTGGCCTGGGGTTTTCCAGTCTGGGTTTTTCAACAGTTTCTTGTAATGTGTACATTTGACATATTAAAATGAATGATTGCCTCATGTAAAGTTTCAATTACCAGGGCAGATTTTTTTCTCATACTGTGATACTTGAATAAAATTATCCTGTTACCACAGGAGTTAGCATTGGAAAAAGTCTACACAAGCAGCCTTTATTTCCTTACCAATTTAGGATCCTCTCACGCATCACTGACATTGATGCTATTGGATCATCAACCCAAATCCTTTAGGCCTCAAAGTCATGCTTTGGGCATGTGGGAAATCACCAAATCCCTGCCAAGAAACTGAAAAACTAAACCACTGGGTTTTGGAAACATGAACTGGTCTTCAAGTTCTGGAGTGCATTAACCTGGTAGACAATTATTTCTCGTTCCCTCACACTGATTTAGTGGCCTTCTCCACCTAAAGCCTGACACTTCTGGAATTGCTGGTGGAGCAAGGTGTTCTTCATTATGAGCCAGTAATTAAAACTCGGGCCTTCAGATAACATTTAGTGCACTATACCCTTTTAAAGTCAAATGTAAAATAAAATAGAAAGTGGGGAAAATGTCAGTATATACCTTTTTGGTGGTAGTTTTTCTAAATAACATTGTATAAAAACATTGTAGGTGTATTAACATAAAACTGCAGAGCCAGCTTAAACGTGGTGTTGCCAGAGCTCATGGTTTCAGCAAGTTTCACAATATTTGATGTTTGTCTCTGAAAGCTCAGTTTCAGGATTTAAATGATTACATTAGCCTCAGAAGCAAGACCACAAATAAAATGGACAAGATTTGTAAACAAATTTGAAGCCAACTTCACTGTTAGCAACTTAGACCCCAGACTCCTCCGTTCTGCTCATGTCATATGTAGTACATCACACAGCCCTGTGTGGTTCCAGAACATGACTGACTTTGTCATCAGGCACAGACAGCCATGTAACCTGTCCATACACCCTGGCAGAAAGCTTCACACAGGCACACTGATGTATTAATTTAGGAGCCCAATATATAAAAGTGTCATAGCTTGAGTGGTGAGCAAGTCTTGGCTTCCTACACTGCCGATGCAGTACGTTTGGCCCAACTGCATGTGCAAGACAGATTTTCTTTGTGGAGGCATTCGTAAAAACAGAGTCTCTAGTAGTTATAAGAATGCTCTCCTAGACACTCTTCAGATAGGTATTATAAACATGTCTATGAGAACAGAACTTGCATCAAAACATAAATGTGATTTGACTGAAAGTGTGAGGGGAAACAGCTACCTCTACAGTAGACTTGACTAGTCTGATTAGAGTGGAGGCTCTCATACCATCCAGAATAAGAAGGATTTTCTAGACAATATTCAAATGTCTTCTTCCTGTCTAAAAAAACCTAATTATGAGATTCAGGTTTCTGTAGCTTATATTCATATTTATAAATTCAAGACTCACATTCTGCTAATGTGTTGAAAAAAATAGGTAATATCCATAGGAATGTCAAGTCTTCCTCACTGTACCGTTTGACACACAATAAAGATACTTTGCATATGCAAACATAGTCATAAATTTCAGTTAGTACTCACTAGAATGATTTTGTAGTTCTCCTGTACCATGTCATCAGAAACGGGTGTAACAAGAATGTATTCACAAGTGGAATATATGTCCCATCTATTTTCTAGAACAAAGAATGTGTACAAGGTAATCATGATCATCTTTCAAGGGAAGACGTCATTTACGAATGCCACTAAACAGAGAAATCCCCAGATATGTCCTAAGATACTCACTTTCAATATATATTAAATAGACATTTTTTTATTTATTGTCCAACAGACATTTCTGACAATTCTTCTATACTATATATTGCATGGAACTCTTCTAGATTGTCCCTTGAATTAAGACTCTCACTGTCTTCAGAGAACCCTTGAAGTTCTGACTCTACCACAAATATCTACAAGAAAACAGCCATGCTGAGGAAGATTTTCTCTTCCTTTTTCCCTTTAATTATCACCTATTTGTCACCTATGCCCCATTTGTGTGTTCTCCTGCCTCTTCTGCTCAATCCTCATCTGTTCTTTGGTTCAGTCACTAGTAGTAACTTTCCCAAAATACCTCAGTGATTGAAGAAGTTACTCTGGCATGATTTGGCAGATCTCACGGAACTTTTCAAAAACACCTCATTTTTTGACTTTTATTGATTTGAAATACAAGTAATTGCAGACAATCATGTTCTGACCATCCTCTCCGGATGGCCAGTTTAGGCATAGTTTCTCCTGCTCTCAACTGACTGTATACAGAACTCAGACCTGGCAACTTCAAACAGCAAATGTCCTGGATTGCTTATTCCTTTCTAGTACTTGGGCCATAATAGCTCACCTCAAAACAGTCCTCAGACATTTTTTAAAATCTAATGAGGGGTCTTCTTGCATCATTTTCTACCTAGATAGTGAAAAAAACCCGACCATGCCTTATTACGTCTTCTTCTTGAAAGACAGTGGGCCTTAGGCTCCCATATTCCTGCTGGTCTTGAAAGTTGGACTTGGGATTTTGAAAGTGCAGGTCCATGATATGAATCCTTCTCTATCAGACCTGGCTCAAAATAAGGTTCTGCGCCCTTCCAAGAACATCCTGTTCTCACTGCTTCCCTGTCAAAGACTGCAGTCTCTCCATTGTGACAATACTTGTGTGTTTATATTTAATACCATCTTTTTAAAATTTCCCTTAAAAAAAAAAAAAAATTTCACATAAATGAAAGGATGGTACTAGTACAGTGAAGAACCAGAGCTGGGATAGAAAGGAAATTTCCTAAAATTATTTTGCAAACAAATATTTTGTAAAGTAGCGTTTAAAACTAAATTATTGTAGTTTTAGCCTTGTAGTGTTCAGTGACCAGCAATGTGGGCTTCTCCCACCCTCAGACCTCATACCACCATCATATCCCAGTATGGGCAGATAGGAGCTAGAGAATCAGATGCTGTTGTCACTCTGACATACCTCATCCTTTTCATAAAAATATCCTTATTCCATCTAGCACTTGCTATCATACTGAGACTTGGTTTGTCAAGGTTTAGGCCAAATCAAGCATTTGCAAAACAGTTCCCTATTTTTGACTGTAGAGATTATGATGTGAAAAACAAACTTCAGCAACAGAACTGCAGGCACAACTGCTGCTGTAATTTGGATGGTGTGAGGTGTCTGTGAAGCTTAGTTCATCCTTCTAACACAACATTCAGGTAGGGTAGCTGCACTACATTCCAAATTGTGCTATTTTAAAGTAAATTATTTGCCTTTCGCAGCACAATAATTGTTAACTGTGAATATTTGCAGCCACTACAGGGGTACACATAGGAGGCAGAGTAATGGAAGACTTGTTAATTTATTTTACCAGTGGGATATAATGGTTCCTCAGCATTTCTCTTCTTCTCTCTTAGAAAAAAGAGGCATGAGGAAAAGATGTGCTGTATGTCTTTCAAACTCTCCCTTTGTATCATCATTGAAATTAGATATTTGTATAAAGACCTACAGCATCATTTGTAACGCTGAACTCTCTAGAACTGCTGCTTTAATCATGTGTAATATAGGCAACAAGATGTACAAAGCAGGAAGGAAGATACACGTTCAACCATACTTGGCCTGATATCTCTTGACTCTCACGAGAAAGGTCAGAGTAGCAGGTTTTGGAGGCTGAAAGTCAAATGTTTAACCATCAGAAATGCTGCATGGAGATTAATGTTCCATATACCTTCCCATCTAAACCACCACAAAGCTTTCCCCACCCACAGCCATCATCAAAAAGGAAAATACAGTTCAACCTCCATTTTTGTTTCGATCTAAACATCTGTGCTGAAGAAACCGCAAAAGAAGATCTTTAAAGTCAATGGTAGCCATAATTATCTTGTTGTTTGGCCAGATCTTCCACTAACTAGGAACTCAGCTCCCACAGCATGCCAAACCACCACCAGATGGTTCTCTGAAACCCTTTTTGCCAAGCTTATAGTACGATTTGGATGAAGTTGCCAGCCTTGTGTTAGAAAGCCTCTTTCTGCCACTACCATTATTTCTGGACCCCTCAAGCTTTTTATCCCCTGCACACGCCACCCATGCATGGGAGATGTGGCTGTGCCACACTCAGGCACAACAGGTGTGTTAAGACATGGTGGCATGGCCCAGAGAGAAAGATTACTTCCAGCCTGAGCTACTGGAAATAACACCACCATCCCTCTATTTTGTCACGGTCTCTCCTTCCCACAGAGGCTCCATATACCATGTCTCATTGGTAGATGATGGGTCAGGCGAGAAACCACAAGGCTGTACTGCATATGCATGAGAATGAGACCTAATTATGAGGAGGCGGAAGCTGGTTGTGTAAGACCTGTACGAAACACATGAGTATTGACTACTCGTGTCTTCTCTGTGAGCCTGTCTTCATATTCAGCTGCCTGCCCTCTCTCACAATTCACAGTGGTGTTTACTGCTGTGGTTGAAAGGAAATTTCTTGGGGTTTCCCCTTCACTGGAAGTCCCCTGGTTAAGGCTGCTGTTGCTGGGGAACTCTGTGCAGCCTTTCTTCTGGTAGAGGGCTGAACCCTGTAGTCTTAATCTGTAATTAGCTTTCCTTTGACCCCTCCGCAAGGCTTGCCACTGGAAGGCTTCTCCCTGGGGTGAGGAAGACACCTACTTGCGTAAGACATTTTGCTGAATCTCTTTAGAAGTGCTCAGGCTGAGAGAGCTGCCAGGACCTGCAGAGCACTCTGTCTCAGCTTCATGGTAACAGGGTTTTCTGCAGAATACTGTACACTGGCCACCAGTTAAAGTCATTTCAGCTTTGCCCCTTTTGTCTCACTGACGTTGCGTGGGTTCAGGCCATTCCCAGCCATGAAGATTTTACACGGGACGGAAGACAGCAAGAAAGGCTGATTACCAAGTCTTTTCACAAGCAGATCCCTGGCTCTCTGCAACCCAGCTAGGCACCCACATGCAAAGAGGCTGCCCCTCTGTTAAAGGGGCATCCGCTGTCTCACTGGGCATAGACATGAAGTATTCCCCATCAAGAAGTCAAGGAAGTTTGGTGACATTGCTACTTCAGAAAAGTTTGAGCTGGAAACTTCTCCGATGCCTGGAGCAAGTATTACTTTCTGAATGCAAAGACACGGTAAGAAGAGTTATCACAACACCTACCACGAGGCAGATTCCTACAGAGCACCCACCACAGAGCTGAACTCCTCAGGTCTCTCAATGGTCAGCAATGGGAAACAGGCACCGTCAGAGAAAGGACCCATAGTCATAGTCCAGGACCCTACTGCAAGCACCAAGGACTGCCCTCTAAATAAGTTTCTCTCCCTCTTCGTTGACTACAGTTGATACCTTGGAAGATGAGGGTATAGTTCGGCAGTTACAGAAAGCTGGATGACTAAATACACACTGGTAGTGTCATTGACTGATCATGATTACAGGGATTGTAATAATTATGTTCTCCCTTTCCTTTTCTTGCTGTGCTTTTGTGATTGCTGCTAGCAATATCACTCACAGTGTCTGCATTGCAGCCTGAGTTTTCATTATCAGAAACAGTTGCACTAATATTAGCAATTCCCTGGAGCCTACAGCTTCACTCTGATAACTACTTTTTCTAACTGAATGTTTTGCATTTCACCTGGGCAACTACCACATCAATCTATTACTGTCCAATAGGGTTTCCCTCTGTTAGAAAGGAGGTTTTCTTCCACCTTACAGTCTTTAGTCATAGAAGGATTTCTTCTTCCTTCCTCCAGCCAGGAAGTTGTATTAATTTGCTGAGCTTTCCAGCGCTGGGCCGTGAAATGGGCAACACCTTCATAGCTGGAGTCAGGGGGAAACATCATCAGGTATGTTGAAGTCACTCAGCTGTCCGAGGAAACGGTCTGGCTCCTCTTCAGTCACGCGGGCTACCTGCCCCTGGGACGGCGTGACATGCAAACCATTAGTTGTTTGTGCATCAGACACTCATCCTCCAAAATCTTCAAGAATCTTCAGGCAAAATTTCTTCTCTGCTTTCTGGGATTACTTTGGTGGCAATACAATATCTATCGGCCTTGCTTTTCTTGAAGTGGCCTCAAAAAAATTCTGTTTTCTTCACTCGCCATCCGATAGTTTTTCCTCCGTGTCAGAGGAGACCAGCTGGTGCCTCAATTTTCTAGGTCCAACATGCATGCTTAAAGGTTCCCTGCAGCGACAGCCCTGCCATGTGGAGCAAGCCCAGTATTTTGTGCATTAGCATGGGGCTATCAGTGCACAAATGTTGAACTGGGACGATGTGTCTCCAAAACATATTTTGGATAGTGCTATATGAAGGTGTCTGCTGGGAATATTTTTTCTGGCTTTGGCCACAGCTTCTTTGGATTCAACTTGCTGCACTTTCCACAATTCACTTCATTTTCTCTCCAGAGCAAAACGAACTTACTTTTGTACAGACCCTCTTGATGTGATCCCTTCTTTCAAGACTGATTACATCGTCACTTTCTGTTTCTTTCCTGGTAAGTGCTGCTGCAGCTCACACATCTGCTCCTTTAATTCTTCCTCCCCTTTTGCAACATGCTGCCCCATTCAACCACAGTCAAGAAAAATCTCCTAAAGGAATTTTTCTTCTGGGTTTGTACTGTACTTTCAAGGAGCAACTTCACAGATTAGAAGCACTGCAATGAAGTCTTGGCCACGCAGATACTAGAGGTTTGTCAGTAATGTCCTCTGGGGGCCTGTGATCTGTTTCAGTGGTAGCAGCACAGCTATATATGTGCTGATTAAGCTCCTGATACCCAGGGACAACAGCAATAATCCATTTTTTTCCATCTCAACATCATTTTGCTGTGTTGACATCTGTACTATCAATCCTTTCACTGGAGCTTCTCTTTGCACTAGTGCTGTTTCAACTGCTGCTTGTTAAGCACTTCCTTGTGGTGCGACTTTCCCTGTTTTCATAAAATATTTTATTTCTTTCCCAAGGCAACAGCATCCTTCATGTTGCAGATCACTGCCCCATCCTGGCTGTTATGGAGACCCTGTGACTTATGCTGATCTTGGTACCCAATATTAATTGGTAAGTAATTACCCAACACATGGCTTCCAGTTTCTTAGGGAAGGTTGTTTAATGGCATTTACTTCGTTCATGGTGCCTGAAGTCCTTCATTTGCTATGCAGTGATTTACATTATGCTGTGATCCAGATTTAGTTTATGCTTCCCGAATTTTGGCTGAGCAGCGGTATTCCCTCTTGTCTTGGTTGCGTACCTCTAAGTTGTCATGTACGTTTTCACCTCCTGTCAACATTCATGCAACGCGCACCCTTTTCCCAGGAAATCTCTTGTGCCGATAACAGGCCAGCAGGTGTTTCCTACAAAATGTTGTGGCTGCTTATCTCTTCTTCCAGTCTCATCTGCCTCACCCAGGATAGGCAGGTTATATTCAGAATATGCTGCAGAGTCCTGATAAATAATAGCCTATAGCACAGGGAGCCTATAACCTATAGCCTCCCTGAAATACTGAGTTGCTTTTTTTGCAGTGATCAGTATGTATCCAGACTGTTATTTTCTTCCTTGATGTACCCATTTTAGAGTTCTGACTACTTTAAATAATACTCTTGTGTCAGACACTGAGGTTCCTTTACCTCTTTGCACCTCGCTTGTGGATGTGGCTGCTGAAATACCTGAGCTGTTGGTACCAGAACCTTGGGAGGGGACTTATTTTTGCAGTTTCCAGGGTATAGCCCATGATTGCAGGCAAAAAATTCTTAGCTGCTAGAAAAATCCCACTTGCCTCCACTATGAAATGGATTGTACGGATATGAAGTTTTTTATCAAGTGAAGCCATTTTCTGTCTTGGGATGGATTTGCCAGCCTGTCAACCACATAGAAAGAGAGATTCTGACCTTTCTCTTTGCATCTATATTCAATCTGCATTTCTCCAACACTTGGGGTGGAAGACCCATATTTTGTTAGTCCTACTGATGCAGGCAATGTTAGAGTCCAAATGAAAGCTGGCTTTTGCTCATCTTCTGTCTCATGAATACAGATTACTTTTTCCTCAGTTATCTGTTTTGAATGTCACAGGTTTTCCTTTGGCCCTATGCGGCTAATTAGACCTAGGAAGCTAGCTGCATTGTGATCCTTCTCTTTGTACTGTACCGTAGCCAAGAAGAGTGCTGTGTCACTGCTGCTGCTCAAGTCTCTTTGGGGGTGCTCTCCAACTGCAGGCACCATACGCCCTGTACTTTTCTGTTTGCTTATGCGTCATGCTTCTGCAAAATGGTTTACTCTGTGGTTGGAATCAAACAGCCTTATCGAAATGCAACTCTTCAATAAAGCTGAAATGAAACATTTGGACCTCATGAAAACAAAATGTTTTGCTATTTTGCACGGGGGAGTTTAGGGAGAAGGTGAACAGCTTCTCAGTTGTTGAGTCAGCATTTGGAGGGTGGGGGGTGAGGGCGGAAAGGATCTCCCTAAATGACCAGAGCATTATTTTCTTTTAGCACAGTTTTAATGGTCAGAATTGGAGACAGTGTCAGAACACAAAGCTGCAAACATGAGAAGATGATAGTTCAATCTAGATCCAAAAGCAAATTCACAGCTGTCTGTAAATTAAAACAAAGAACAGCTCAGTGACTTGGGAGCTTGCAGACATGTAGAGCTACGCATCTGCCTGCACTTAAGGCTGACGGGGAACCAAGCAATCCTAACCCACCAGGACGATAGCTGTGTGTGTGTGGCACTGAGTCCCAATAATACGCCTTGCTAACGGGCAGTGTGTCCTACATCAGGGTGAACACCTACATAACATAGTGCCATGGCTTCCAGGCCAGGGCTGCCTCGTATACACATGTGCATCCATGTCCGAAATTACTTTCATCTGCCTACAGGGTTAGGTTTTTAAAGAGTACCGAAGGATGCAGATAGAGAACTCGATGGCAGTGGGGCGCTGAAAACAGCAGTGGGAACCAATTTGCCTCTATAGGTCCTGAATGTGTTTGCAAATCTGGTTATGTTTCAAGCATAATAATGACTTTGGTCAAAAGTAAGTTTGGTTATTTGGCCCTACAAATTGTTCAATTTTTACCTGAGATGACATTCATGAAGGACAAGTTTTATTTTTGCTTCTATTTTCTCCTAATTGTTTATGATGCAATTGAATATGACAGAATTTTTGAAAAATATTCTGATTAAAAGAATGACTGTAAAACCTCTATCTTTAGCTATAGCAGTAAAAAGATTCTTTTAAGTAAAATTCTTTACCCATATTCTTTCTTTGTCTAATGTTTATTCACAAATTCTTTCTTACTACTACTGGATTTCATAGATGAAACAATGTTTTAGAAATAATATCAATAGAAGATAATGTTTTCTTATCTTGTAATTATTTTCAAATACTGATGAAATTTATCCGGTTTTTGTAGTAAATGTAGAATTAAAATTTATTGATTGGTAGGCGGAAAAAAAGCATTTAGCTTGTAATCCCCACACAGGCATTATAATAACAAATTATTGTACCTGGGTGTAGGTGTATAAAGGAAAAATAGGGGCTGTCTCATTTCATAGGGATGATTACATTTTGAATTATCTAGCATACATCTAATATGCCAGGGGCATCCTGGGAGCTAATCAACACCTGCAAATTTCACAAAAATTAATGGATTCAAGTCTATAAGATAATCCTGTTGACTTAGGCCCAGTTTGCACTTAGATTTTACAAACTAATGAAAGTATATCAGAAGGGACAGAGTTTATGCCTGCAAAGTATACATTAGCTTAAACTCATTCCTTGAGCAGAATAGAAATATACTTTATTAAAAGTATAACTGCATCTATATTACAGCTCTAACTGCTGTAGCTAAATTTTTAAGTTTAGTAGCAAAAAACCAAAAAAAATAATCAAAAAGGAGCAAAGTGACTTGCTGTGGTAGAGCAGAGGATCTAGAGGAAGCTGCTACAAGTCTTTAACCGCACCGTGCTGTAAATGCATGGTGATGGCAAGTGATGGGCAATACCCATTTGAATCTTCCACAACACCCACACAGGTGTCAAAGTGGCACCAATGGCTAAAATCTGATCAAAGCTTTTGGACAAGGACCCAGTGAGCTTTCAGAGGACTGTTTTGGGGCCAGCCCTTGCTCATCCCCCATTCCCAGTCACCGTAGTCTTGAAGAGGAGACAGTCAGTCTCACTGGGGGAGGACTACAGATTTCCTCCAGCTGTAGTGGAGAGAGCAATATAAAGTGCCCCAAGGAGGTACCAGGGCTTCCTCCACTGACCCCCATGAAAACCAGCTCTGCTCTGCACCCTGAGAGGAGCATTAGTAACCAGCCTACAGATATCATGGCATCTGGATATATTACCCGACAGACAGACACCTCTCTCTTCAATGTTCTCTCAAACCTCCTTAAAACCTCCCTGAAACTTGGGACAATGGCTTTCCAGGCATACCAAGTTCAGGTATGCAGAGCAGAAGGACTGTTCAGATGTATACAAAGAGGCACACCCACAAGGGTGTCCAAGGAGGAAAAAACGACAGCACAGTGACCTGGAAAGCTAATCACTTCTCCCAGGCTTTTATGGACTCTGCTGACTTTGACCTCTCAGCATTAGCAATTGGTTAGACGGTGTAACTAGGAAGAGGGGAAATAGCCTTGTCCCATCTATGACATGGCAAGAAGGCTCCTTAGAGTTCCCCTTCGGCACCTAAATCAGGAGATCTGCAGCAGCTACCCTCCCTTAAAGGTCTGACTGTTCAGAAGCATCAACGAGTTTCATGGTTGCAGTGGCTCATTGCAGGAAGTAAATTAATGAGAAAAACAGCTGAAAAGGTGATTAAAAAGCCAAATCAAAAAAATTTCTTAAAAAAATTAGCAGTCTTAATATCTTAGACCACATATTTGCACTCCGTTCTTCTAACAAAAGACACGATGAGCTTGCGCGGGCACACACACGCACACGCTCATGCTTATTCTATGCTTTTTCGCCTCATCTGGCAGCCGCTTTCCGGTCCAGCAGACACTAACATCTAATGAGTCAAACTTCCCATTTTCAGACTAATCAGTCGGCTGCACTAATTGCAAATGCAAATATGCAAATTTATATTAATTAATTACTCTGCTAATTAGTTCTGCGGTCTTTTTGGGGTAATAAATCATTGTGCAGTGGAAGGGAAACACGTCCTGTCCCATTTCACTCCACATAAAAATTTAATGTACTCATTGAAGAAAATATATAAAAAAACCCCCGATTCTGATAGCTCTGCTTCTACTGATGAGTCCCCTACAGAAAGGTATGATTGTAAGAAGGCTTTCACATCTCCAGCAAATGCCATCACTAAGGTGCCTGTTAGCAATTTAATTATCACATTATGAGCTCCAGGAAAAGCCAGTTTGCTGTGCTGCAGGCTGTGACTCTGAGCTCCGTAGTTCACACATTTTGCAGCAAATGCTGTTTATACATACATGAAAGATAATCTGGAGGAAAGCATTTGGTTTGCTCTACCTGAATGGACTGCTAAAGCTTGTACTCAAATCCCAGGAAGCTGGATCTGCTAAAACCGTCATGACTATATATGCTTTGGTCCTGTAGCCTCACTAGATCACATTTGAATGGGTTGTCAGGAAAAATGAAGAGCAGCTGAAGAAGAAACTGCTTGCAGAGCACTTTCCTGGCCTTGAATTTGGCTCTGATCCATTTCAACAGGGAACTCGTGGCTCCCCAGCCAGTGCCACCTCTCCCTTACACCCCTCACCTCCCCAGCACACCCCAGGAAGAGGGAGGGTCACTCCATTGCACCCCTGCCAGTGGTCTGCCCAGCCTGAGGGGATCTCTGGTCTTCCTCCCCCACACTGACATCTGGAAGGTGCAGCGAGTTCCCCACACAGGCCTCATGCCCCAGAACTAGCACACAGGGCAGGACGCTGGCGGAGGCTCAGGCATCAGAGCTCGTCAGGGTAGGGAAGTCAGTGTGTCATCCTACGTCTTCCTCCTTTTAGAACAGGAGAAAAACATCCCCATGGCATAACAAACCCAACGGCACCTGGCTGTGAAAAGAGAGTCGCTCAGTCCCCTCATCATATGGAGCTACACCAACTCACAGCAATGTTATGGTGCACAGTTCATCACAGGCGTACTAGGAGCCAAAGGCTTTCCTAAGAGATTTAGAAAGGCATTAAGCAAAGTACATCCTCTTACCTCACACAAGTTAAGGCTAACTAGAAATACAGCATCTCCCACAGCTCTCAGAAGGTTTCTTCATCCCCCACTTGCTTACTTTTCACTGTTATATGCCATCGTTTCAATAAATGTGAAACCTTCACAGAGCATTTTATTGAGAGCTTGAATGTGATCAAGTGAGTTAAACCGCCTCACAGAGATAGGCTGAAAACCAGATAAAGATGTTATAAAAGTCAACAGAGCTCTTCTCGTATCTCTGAGATTCAGGCACCTCACATGTAAAAAGTCTTCTGATATTAAAAAAAAAAAAAAAAAAAGAAAAAGCATTAGCAAATGTTTTGCTTTATGCTTTAAATTATTGTGTTTAAATTGAAACAATAAATGAGGTTTACAGGTAATTAAATTCCAAGAGCCTTTATCATGCTAGGTTTAACCAGAACTTGAGCTGTATATTTTTCTCATAGTTTGAAACTCTAGGATAGCTTCTTTCTCATTTATTTATCTTTCCTATCCAAACACTGGAATAAAATACTGTTGAACTGACTATCTGAAGTCCTGTGACTTAGGTTCTGGGAAACAGAGCAAACCAAAAAACCTAAAAAAAACTTAAAAATTGACCAGGCAGTTTATGAAACAGCCAAAGATAAAATTTATTTTTAAAAAGTTGCCACCTTAGTTTGAAATACTAATATGCACTAATGGCTATGCCATTTAACATCATGCAAATTAAAATATTTATTTAACAGCAAACCACCTTTGTGATCTTTCCAGGTTTGCAGGATCCTGGAGTCACTTGGGATCCAAATTGTTTGTTATAGAGTACAGTTCTTCACACCTACTGTGACTTTTTCCTGATATTTAAAAAGCAGCTTCTTCTTTTTTTTTTTTTAAACCCTACAAGTTTTCAGAGATTAATATGTAAAGATTTTGACAAAACTCCACAGGTAACTCTTTAATAATGAATAGGTACAAGACGGTAATGGGACTTTGTTCTGGTTGTCTGTAGTGTTCTTTAAAGAGTTACATTTAAATTGTAATTGCACTGGGACATGAGATATAACTTAAGACATTTGACAAAGTCTCTAGACCCTTTGATGGGTTAGCTTCAATTAGAAAGCTTCAACAGCACATGCATCTTTTGCAAAATGCAGTAGGCTTCCTCACGGCAGGCACTGTGAACAAAATTATCTTTTTTTTCTTTTTTTTGATTGTGTTCGTAAAATAGCTAAGAAAGTTCTGTCAACACTTATTTCTGAAGAATATTGTCTTGATTCAGAATGCTTACGTACAGTCAGAAAGGAGTGATGCTAATAAAAATTCCATCATGATAGTCTATGTTTATTCCCTTTCAGTTACTTCTGGCTGATATTTATTCTCCT
This sequence comes from Strix aluco, assembly GCF_031877795.1. Classification (NCBI taxonomy): domain Eukaryota; kingdom Metazoa; phylum Chordata; class Aves; order Strigiformes; family Strigidae; genus Strix; species Strix aluco. The sequence goes on along the minus strand of NC_133931.1, from coordinate 164,440,716 downwards.
GTCAGGGCTGTGAAATTAAGACTTTTCTTAACATATAGGACAGCAAGACCCATTTGGCATCCAAGATGAAACCCAGATGAGTGTTAAGATTGACAGTGTTTTCACCCTTATAATTAGCTATTCACACAAATGGGGTTTTAGTTTGCACTTATGCTTGGAACATGGCACTTCTTCATACAGAGAGCAGCATTCACATGTTAACATTTTCACTTTTGTTTTTTGTTGGCACGTAAACCAGCGTACTTGCTATTGACTTCTGTTAGCGTTTTGCTATATATTATTCACTATTTATTAATGCCCTATTTAAAAATAATTTAACATGAGCAAAGCATGAACAAGAACTACAGTGGTGCTCCTTTTCTTTGCCCTGCTCTGGAGGAGGATGGCACCTCCAGAGTCACTCTGCTGCTTCCAGGTGAATGCTCTGCACATGCATAAGCACCGAGGCACAGCTTTCTAGCATATTTTTTTTTTAAGGGTTAAAGACACCCCTCCTTTGCTGAGGGAAGAACGGGTGGCCCCAGTGCAACAGAACGCGTACCATGCCGAGCTAATTTGCAGCCTTGTCCTCGGTTGCACACTGACTCAGTGATGTCTGGAGGAAGGGCGCAGAAGTAGGAAACCTTATGGCAGTACAGCAACTGTTGCCAGAAATTCATCAAGGATTGTGATGGGTTCTGAACAAGGTCCCGTCGTTCTAAATCAAGGAATAAAAGGCTCAGTGATGGAAAAGAAGGCAAAAGGATGGATAAAACATCGCTGTTTTGCTAGATCTGGGATGTGACTGACTTGCTCATATGCATTAAGAGTTTTAAACAGAAAAAACCCCCAAAATAAAACACCCTAAATGGACTGTGCTCAATATGCACTTAGGATAGAGAGCTCAGTGTCACAAGAAGTGGATTTCAGAAATGTATGTTTGCAAAAAGGAATTGATATGCATATCAGAGTTACCATAATTAATTACAATAACGTTTTTGGGTTATGCTTCAGGGCTCACAGAATTCAGCAACTGTTAGAGAACGGGCTGAGACTTAACAAGGGTAATGTCTTTTTAACCTTCATGCACACATTTTAGGGGTCTCTCTTTGGCAATGGCTATTGCCAGAAAATAAATATGAGATGAAACCGATCTTAGGTCTAAAGAAACAGGAAAAATTCCTGTGTTCTCAGCTGTGGACTATATCCCTACAGTCTTTCCTCTTATGGGAATGGATGGCTTTTGGCAGTTGATTTAGTCTCTTTCCTAACTCTTTATAAGTCTAAAATAAAAAGGGGATTAAAGAATATACGGAAAACTTGATCACTTGAGCAAAAGAGGTGGTATAATATACAAGGTCTTTTGCACCAAACAAATTAATTAATATTGTTAATCTCTTTAGAAACAATTGCATCTACAATGGACAAGAGGACAACTATCAGGCTAGATTAAAATGAAGATTACATATAAAATCACTGGGGGAAAAAAAGGAGAACAGACTAATGGTGGAGAAAAGGCACAGAGAAGCCCTAAAGGCAAACAATAGAATGAATAAGTATGGTAACTGCAAACCACCTAAGCAAAAAATAAAAATAACGATTGGGGAAATAGCAGTAAAATGGGAAAATCATTTGTCTATACCAAAGCTCCATGACCGCAGCTCTTTGCCTCCAGGCACACCAAGCACAAGGATGCCTTCTCACCCAAGTTGTAAGATATCCAAACTGAGACTGCTGTTCATCTCCCTTAGAGGAGCAGAGCAATGCCTCCCTCTCTGCTCCCACAACAATGCAGCACCACCACCACAGCTCAGAGAGGGCAGCTGTGTGGGCAACCAGACATGAGGCCGGGCCAGGGGAATATAGCGATATACAGCAACGTCGGGAGCCCAGGGCTCACATGCTGCGGTTGCAGCTGCCCAGGAAGGCAGCAGCAACAAGCATCTCTGATGCAAATCACAGTGTGAGGCAGGTCAGTGCTTCAGGGATGGGGACTTCCACTGGTGCAGGTCAGAAAAGTGGAACTGAACCACCACATCCCTACCAGAGATAACAAAGTCTGGTTTACTCTCTTTTATTGTATTTCAAAGTCCTTTGCTCACCTTTGTTGGGGGATACTTCACTGCACTGTGCTGAGGCAGAAACACTGAGCCTGCTATGCGACAGGTTAAAATGGAGTTGTGGCTGCAAGGCACTTTGAGATAGTTAAAGATAAACCAAAATCAGTGTATTCTTCCAGTGAGTTATCCCAAAATTTCTGTGTTTGTTTTCAATCCCAGTCATGATGAAATGTTGCAATACTTGGTTGAAACACACCCTAACAGTATTTTCAACTGAAAAACTATATTTAAATTTCAGAAGCCGAACCTTTTCAGCTCTGATGTACAAAGTAGGAAACAAACAGCTCATTGCCAGACATTTAAAACAGAGAAATGCCTATTTCCCTGACGACACTTGGTGTCGTGGGAGTTTTCCTCGGGAGCAAGTGCCTCCCGCAAGTTCAGCTTCCTGCCCCAGCTGCACATGGTGGTACAGAGGGATGGTCATTCAGAGGCAGGATTGCCCCGTGCCCTGGAAAACACGTTATGGCCACAGAACAACAGCAATAAAGAAGAATTGGGGCCCACACCACAGCTCCCATGACTCAGTGTGTCTTCTAGGACAGGACACACTGACATTTAACTGACTAGAGAAATACGCATTTTGGGGCAGTCCAACAAACATTATTCCTGTCGGGATTTACCGACCCCACAAAGGACTGGTTTTGGCTTTCTGAGCAGATAGTCAGCCAATTTCACGAACGACAAAACACACTCAAGAAAATTCTGATTTGTGAAAACAGCTTTAGAATGAGGAAATTGTTCTGGCAAAGGATTTCCAACCAGCTCTAGTCCTGACCCTGCAAAGACTTCCAGTGGAATTCAATTTACCTAACATCAGCCACCAAAAAAATTGTCTGTCCTAAGCAGGCTGTCTAACACATGCAGAGAGTTAATGGAAAGTAGTGAAAGGTGATTCATTGAACTTAGTTTAGACACCCCAGGAGAAGATGGTGCCTCCTCTTCCCATTCTCTAAAAGCAGGTTTAAGTGGTTGGTTTTCACTCAGGCAGCTACTGAGCAGTAAACTGGGGGTATGCGAGTCCTTGCACAGCTTCACGTGTACATGCAGCGTTGTTATTCATTGCCCATCTCAGATGGTGGTGGTGCTGAGTGCAACCCGCCTGGAGCTGAGCTCAGTGAAAAGCCCTTACCCTCACTGTCATCCTTAGCATCACCGTGGCTGCATGTGTCCGCCTGAACAAAACGGAAATAATAACGCTTTGGGCTCTGTAAGATTAAGTGGCAAAAACCTGAAGTTATGGCATGAAATATGTGGGTGAGAGCAAAGGTTGCAGCAGCCTAAGATGACAGGAATCTTTTTTCATTCCCTAATTGAAAAAACTTTCACTGAAAATGGGACTGAAGGATTTGGAGTAAACTTTTGATGGGATTTTAAATGTCCTAGTGGTCTCAAGTTGGCTTTACAACATCGCCTACAGTGTTTAGGCAGCTCAAAACCAAAGCCTTGAAATGAGTGTACTAGTACTTAAATAAAGAAAAAAAGACCTGAAGTAAAAAAAAAATCCTAAAAAAAAAATCAACTAGGGTTTTGGGAGGATTCTTACACGTTTAAAAAGGTTTGCTTTGGGAGAAAAGTTGTTGTTGTTGACTAATTACTAATTTTTAGTTCCTCTTTTAATTTCTCATTTGAATTACCCTCTGATGCAAAGAGCAAAGAAGAAAATGGTTTTGTATGTAGTTCTTTAACATTTACTACCTAGTGTACTTAGTGAAGAACCGAATTAAAATTCTGGCTTTCAGTTAAATAATTTTTCATGAGTTAATTTCTTTTACTGTATCTTAATTATCTTTCTTTTTCAGCATTTTACTCATCCAGGATCAAATCTTAGCTTTGAGCAGTGACATGATAGGAAGTATGAAGTTTAGGTTTGTAGCTGAATATTAAACCCCTTCTCCTACATAAAGCATGTAAATTCACAACTTTTTTTCTACAAGAGCAAAGACATACATGTGTCATATTCGACTATAGTTTTACATAAACAGAGGTTAAATAAAGCATTGGTTACAAATGCCATTTGACCAAAGCAAAGGTTTCTCGACCATACACTTACAAGATGCAGTTTAAACATCTGAGTTCCTTGAAAATTAATTACTCAGTTTCTCTGAAACAGAAGAGGCAGCACAGACAGGTCTGGATGGATTTTATCAGACTGCGAACTAGCTGTGCTGTAAATAGAGAAATACTTGAGCTAGATCAGGCTGGAGAGGAACAGAAAAATGTTTATGCTGTGCTGCATTACCAATAGGACAACCACGTGCTCCATAGACAACAGTGTCACTGACCTTTCTTTTTTCTGCTCTGCTCTCAGTCTATCCTCTTCTAGCTCACACCACCATTGCCCCAGATAAATAATAATCAATACCATCACTCTTGCCTCGATCTATCACCGGTAAGAGATTTCAGAAGGCAATCAGTCCAGCTGGAGAACACATCAAAGTGGAAAATATATTTGTACCTAGGAAACATTATGTTTGTATTTGGGACTTGGACACATCAGGCTCTCACATATTTCCTCTAGCTGCCTGAGCACCCTTTTTTCCTAATCGCTTGCAGATATAAATTGGGCTCTGTGCGTGTGGTAGCGGTGTACATGGAATTCACAGCAATATTCACAGCATCCACCTCAGGGAACGTGTCCCTTATGGTTTCAGTCAGGAACAGATGTTTTAAGTACGTAGTTTGAATAGAAGTTTCTTTATTTTCCTTTGAGGTTGAAAAATAAAATTGTTTCACTCCACGATCTTCTCATCACTTAAAAGTTAGAACTCAGCTGATGGGAAGGGCACATGTATGTGTGGGTTAGATCCAGAGACTGAAAGTTGCTGAGCTCTCAGCATATTTCCCACTGTACGTCTGACTCACCATGGGAACCTGAGCAATAGCTCCTCCATCTATGAAACACTGATACAAACTCACAGAACCAGCAGGCGCTGAAGCTTAATTTCAGTATGTACAGTGCTGAGAGATATTTATTTGCTGTGTGCTGTAAGAAGAGCAAAGTAACTTCCACAGTACCAAAAGTAAAAGCAAGTAAAGTGGATTTCCCTTGGACATTTCTGATAAGACGTCCTTGGTGCTGTGAGTATCTTTTCCTGCCACTGATGGGATTTCACCATTTTAGTAGTAGCACACAAAAAAGGTTTTTATTTCACAATGCTCCTTTGCGCATAAACAGTTATTAACTTTGCATCAACATCTCCATGGATTAACCAGTCCCTAAGTACACATTGACAGCACGGATCGTTATGGACCCTTAACATTTAAAATGGGAGGGGAGGGAGGTTGCCTGTGTGTGTATTCATCTCCTTGCTCCCTCTCTTTCACAAACTATAAGGTTTAATAGCGATTAACACTAGACCACAGCACTTCTAAATTAACGATAGCCCTGCCAATTCTAATTGGTATTCTAATTAGTCTGACAATTCTACTAATTAAGAACACTAAACTTTTTAACAAAGGCTATCTTTTTTGTGTTGTGTTTGGCAAAATGGAATTGAGGGTATAGGGGAACCTGAACTGCTAATTCAGAGAACTGACGATGATTAAAGGAAAAAAAAAAAAAGGTTTGGGGATATAGAAACATTTATATATGGTAGTTAAACAACAAGAACAGGCTATCTGAATTATAGGATATAGTAAATAACAGAGAAGTGGATTAACAAAGTGAAAACTGCAAATCCAGAATACATGGCTGAAAGAGGTTTGCCTTTTGGAAACACTGATTTAGCCCAGGTGCTATAGGGATTTTGGTACAGTAGGCAAACTGAGACATTCCTTTGTTTGGAGAAAGCTCATGTTTCTAAATTTGCTTTCCTTCAGATATGATACAAAAGCAAAGGAAAAAAAATGTGTTCCACTATGCAAAGTTTTCAGTATTTGTTTCACATCAAGTGAAATGTTTCATTTTGGAAAAAAAAGCAAAAAAAAGCAGCTCTGTTTTTGATTGTATGTGTGATTTTGAAAAGAAATATTCTTTTGAATCCCTTTGAAATTAAAGACCTTACTTTTCCTAAATGTCTTATTCTCAGAATAAAATTTCATTATAATTCGCTTAATACACAAAGTTTTATGCCGAAAAGTATACGCAATCTTCTGAAAGAAAACACATTCTATTTTCTGCCACTTTACGTTACAAGGTCAAACTGCAAATATCTTGCTCATAATCAAGATTTCTGTTTCCACGGGAGTCAGAGCATTTGCACAGTCTTTGCAAAAATACTCCTTGATGTTAGTTAGTGCTGCAAGAAGCAAACGAATAACAGACTGAACAGAAAGCAATATTTACTCCAAACCCCACCACCCTGAACCTCACAGATTTTATTCTTCCAACACCCAGCCTCCATGGCATAGTGCAGAAGCTCTGAATCTCTCAGGATTTGGCCCCATGCTGTAATGCTGAGTGTATTTCCTCCATCCCTTCACCAAATTGTTATTGCACTGCCTGTATTCACACTGTTCAAGGGCTTAGAGGTACGGGTAGAGACGGCTATTCCAGTCACCATCTGCTGGTGACAACAAATGTTCTCCACATGGCTGTCTTCAAAATTCATAGCAAAGTACCCTTTTGAGATAAATTTTACCTAGATGGCTTTACATAGTGAGATGCCTTAGAGGTCCGAATGCAGAATGCAGAAGCCAGCGTGTCTCTCTAGTCAGAAAGTGCACTTCAAATTTCAACCCAAGCCACGCATAAAACTCCTGAACACAAGAATGAGGCCCTGAACATATTCTAGCACAATCTCCAGAATGCATATCTTCAAATACTTTCCAAAGCGCTTGTTTTTTCTTTCCTGGTCACACTGCAGTAATAATGAATTGAACTGCAGTAAGTATTTCTCCAAAAATAACAATTGAATTAAAGATGATCACGAAGAAACCAAAATAAGGCCAGCTACATACTGGCTGACACTATGAACAATATCATAGCAAAAAAAAAAAAAAAAAGGAAAAATTATTTCTAACTTGCAAAAATATATGCATATTCAGTACTGTTTCTGCTGACCACTGACTCTTTTAGCATTTTGCAAACTATGCCCTGTATGACCTTTTCCTGGTACTTAATTGCTGAAACAGTAAGGCCCCCAGTAAGGCCATACAAGCCAGGTAGAAAGTCAGATTATACAGCAGCTAACACAACAGAGGGGAAACACAGGCAGGATTCAGGCTCAGCAAGCCACACTCCCTTTTTAGGAAAGGGAATTTGGCCAGAAAAGAAGGCTTTTTGCCAAACTTCCAGGTGCATTCTGGCCATGGTTGCTTTAAACTATTTGGGGATTCAAACCAGTCCTCAGCCAGCCCAAGGACTGAAATGAAAACTCTGGGCTGCCAAAAGATACTACTCGCTTTCCTTTGCACACCCTGTAAGGTGAGGCCACTTTACAGAGCAGTTCCCTCCAAAAACAACACTGTGTGCTCAAGGCTGTGGCATGAAGCACTGATTTTCATGATGCCTGGTGGCTGAGGAAATTGGCAAGCTGTAGGGCTTACACAGCTCCTTAGAGATTATGCAGACATAAGAGATGGAAAGAGATGGAAATTACTGAAACTACTGTTTACTTCATCTTGTACTTAAATACGTGATAACCTCACCTCTCGTTATGGCAGATCATAACTTCATGTTGGTTTTGGCAAATTTTATTGACTGTTGCTAGACAGTGCTGCTTCCAAGGGGATGTCCACAAATCTGACCAAAACCATCTAAGCAGGTATAAGCAAAATCCTCTCTTGAGCTCTACTTCTCTCAGCTGTGTACTTGAATAGATGGGAACCATTGGTCTGTTCTTAATCTTTTCTTCTTTACCCCGTCCTAGGATAATTATGAGGCTTGCAATAGGACTCTGAGAAATTTACAGCTCACAACATCAATGTGTCGACTTGCCCAGTTAATTTGGTGAAAAACACATTAAAATGTGTTTTTATAAAGATGAGAAACATCAGTTACTCTAAAAGTAGATCTGCAGCTAGAAGTAATAGAATTGTTAGTTCATCACTGAAAAAAATATTCTTTAAACATCAATTTTCCAAAATTATTTTGGAAAAAGATCATTACAGCCCAATCTGAATTCAGCACCATTTTACAGCTGAGCTGAAATTGGCTGTGCCTTTCACTTTCTCAGAAGCTTGGGGATCGAATCCAGAAAACAGTTTTATAAAATCCTGTTCTATTTGTGGTCAAATTCTGCCACCGAATCTCCAGTACTCTCTGGGGAAAATTGATCCTGTGGGTAAAACACCTCAAATGACCCAGCTTCCAATCTCAGCTGTGACAAACTTTTTGTGTCTTGAGGAAAAATATGATGGTCAAGATCATCCAAAGTATATTGCTGTCCATCTTTCACTGCCTTCAAATCAGTGAAGATACATATAGTTTTGTGCAATAGGAAAAAGCAAGAAGGCTGGAGGATCCAGTGACTGTATGCTTCATCTAATCCGCTTCTGAAAAATAATTTCTGGAGAATTTATCAAATAGAGATCAGGTTCTTGATTACTCCTAACACTTGCATCAAGCATTTTAAATCAGTGGAACAAGTTCAGGAACAGTGCCATAAGATCTTTTCCTCCTGGGAAGTAGCATTTCCCTGCTTCATAGGAGTGTTATAAAGATAAACATTGAATTCTGGCACTGACTTAGGTTTGTTTGGTTTGGTTGGGTTTTTTTAACCCAAAGTTACCTTTCTTTTTGATAAGGAAAGATCTTCAGTAAGGTTTTTAAGTGCACACATCATCACATGTTGCAGATGCTGGTTGGCAATTGCAGATGTTAGAAGGCAAAAGTGTAACGCAGATTTGGGAAATGTAAGGGAGGCCGTAGCTCATTAACAGCTTGGGATCCCTGTTTGCATTGGTTTTCTGCTTTTTGAATGGAACGTTTACTTATCTTCATCAAACCAGTATTTCAGGAAGTGTCCTGTCCAAGGAAGGTTATAAATTCCGATAATAGAATGAAAACCAAAAGGAGCAGATATTCCCATTACAGTAAGCCTGAGTCATCCTGCCCCACACTCAATATTATTTCCTAAAATCAAGCACTCCAGCTGAGCTGTGCTGTTAAGAAACTACCTGCGTATTTGTACATAAGGAGAGACCATAGAGGTTTTATAGACCACTGTAGCTCTGGCATTTCCTACTGTCAGCTACTCAGCTTCTCAACTTCAATAATGTGCTTTCAAAATAGGTTTAAAGGAATTTTTACTTCTAAGGTGGATTGTTTCGGTTTTCGTTTTTGTTTTTGTTTTTTCTTGAGGTGTTCAGGTATTACTTCAGCATGCTGCTAAAATTTGCCTGAGGAGTGCATGCAAGAGAAAGGAAAGGATGATTCTTCGTTAGGAGCTTACAGCTCACCTGAACCTGGAAAAATTTCATGGGGGTAAAGAAAAGTCATTTCTCTAGCCTGAGGGCTTTCTCCCTGCTGAGTTTCAAAGGTCTGCTGCAAACAATGGAAATGTCAGAGTTTCTCACAAACTTTTCAAGGATCTTTTACAAAGTTCCCCTTACAAAACATCCTATAATTTCCTGGGAGAGAACTGTCCACCAGAAGCTGATGTTATTCTTCAGTTTTATTTTGCACTTCCATCAAGTCAGTGTTAATTCAACTTCTCTGGTTCCTTGCATCTCGCATTTAATTTAGATCATGCCGCACAGTCCTAAGCAAACTGCTTATCTCGGCGTGTGCTTTCTGTAAGGCCGTTCTGGTCTTCTGACTAAGTCAGTGCTGTTGCCACAGGCTCAGAGCTTCCACCACTTCCCAGAGGGTCTTTGCCCTGGTGTCACCTCACCACGCAGGGCTCAGCATGTTGATGCTCCCCACACAAAGGATAATCCTCTCACAGAGACAAGGCTGCAGGAAGGGAGAAAAGTATTGGGAGCATCCACATGGGTGACCTTGGGAGAATATCCCATCGGGCACCTCTTGCTGAGGGAGATTTGCAGCAGAGAGAGGAAAACAGCCCATCAGCCTCAGAGAATTTGCAAGGAAGGAGTGCCCCCTGGTTTATGGAAGAAAAAGCCTGCATCATAGCCAGGGGTCTGCCTGGGGAAGGGGAAGAAGCACAGGTCTCTTCTGGGGTCATGCACACCCACATCACCTCTTCTGGAAGGGACTGGCTTCAAAGTCTGTCCCCAAAAACATGCTTTGATGGGCACAGAGACATTCTCAAAATGGAAACATGCCTGCAAATCACTGTAGACACCAGCAGAAGAAAGGGAGGATAAAAGCAGGATCACTAACTAGCTGTTTGACAGAGATTGCCATTAAAGAGTAGGTGCCAATCAGCAACGTCAGGGTGTGTGCTACAGCCCAGTCTCCCTGATGCAGCCTCTAAAGGCTGCCAAACTTACTGAGCTCAGAGCATCCTCAACGTAGGGTAGCAGAGTGTGACAAGCCCAGTCACCAAGTATGAATGAAAAAAAACAGTTTCTCAGATGTACTATAGGGTTGCTTCACACCACAAAGCAATAGGAATGATCTCAAACCCCTGCAGTTTCAAGAAGTGACACAGCTATGTGACCGGTCTGTCTAGAGCATTTTTCCCCAGGGAAAGAAGTATGTTAAATCTGATATTGCTGCAAGGTACATATCGCCTCAGTCTGGTAATAAAACTTTCAGGCCCATACTGTACCATTCCTTTTCTAGGTGAAACACATTTCATTAATTTTTTTAAAAATATCTTTTCCATTTTAAGACTATTTAGTCCCACCCCCTCTCAATTCATTTGTATTAGTATAAGCCAGGAGTAGCTCTGAATTAATGGGATTATGCCAAATGTATGTCATATCTAAATCAGACTCATTCTAGTCATGTGTTTCAGAAATCTTAGAGCAATATCTGGTCACAAACTCATTTTTGGTTAACCATAAGCAATGAGTATTAGAGACCATTTGTAAATTCTAAATTCATGTTTTACTCAAGCGACTCTCATTAAAACAGAGTAACTAACCCCTCTACAGCTCTTTCATATTTGTCCATAACAGCCTATTCAAAACATAAAATTAAGAATGTCTGACTAGAGCAAGAAGTGCATCCTCCTTACAGGGGGCTTAGATAGTGCAAAGCACTTTTATAATATCTTGCAGCATTAGCAGATGGGTTAAAATCATGTTTTCAGGCTGAACCAAATCCTCTTGAGCTAATGTCGGTTACTTCTCCGAGATGGGGGTCCTTACTAATGTCTTCTTTAATCTCTCCTGGGAGAAGGACATATATCCCTGAACATCATCTTAACGCTGGTGGGAGAGGGCTTAGCCAACTTGATGGGAATGTCAGGTTCCCCTCACAAAGCAGTCCGTAGTCTACAGCAGCATACTGGGGACACAGAGAGGCAGGAAAGGGGCTGGATCACCCCTGGACAGGGATGCACATCACTTCAGTCCCATAGCGTGCTAGCTGCACACAGGATGGGCAGCTGGCATGTGACATGCATATGGCACATTGAGCTGGTTCCTCCTCTGGCAGCTCCTTCTGTCGGGATGCTGTCCCGCCTTCACCAGAGAGTTCCACTTCTGACCAGTCTGAAACTCACTGGGGCTGGTAGACCAGAGTCCCTGCTCAAGAAACCATCCTCTTTTGCCCTACTTTTGGAAAATAAAAGCAAAAGAAAACAAAACCAAACACAAACACACACACAACACCCAAAATCCCCCCACAAAACCCCCCAAATAGGTATTTCCCACCTCTGCCTGAGCTCTGAACTCGGCATGAGATTGGAGCCAGGAACCACTGTTTTTTGTACTGTCACCCATGTATTTGCCCCTCGTGGTCTGGCTTTGCAATTTGGGATGCCCAAGGCAGCACTGTCGAGGGAAGCTGAGAGTCCAACCCTGCTGCAGGCTTATGGTTGGGTTCTGGCATAGCCACCAAACGCAGGAGCCTGCCCAGAGGTGGGTGGGTTTGGAGAGGGTATTTCTGGTCCTCCCCCAGGTGTCTGGGCTGTGCGCGTGGGTCCTGCGGCAGGAAGGCAAACTCATGTCAGGTCATGAGTGAGGAAGTGGGAGTTCGGCTTTGCAAGATTGTTGCCATGACTTTACGCGCACAAGGAGCAGAGCTGCTGTGACATTTAGTGACTACATTAGAAAGATGAGGAAACAAAGAAAAGAAAAAGATTTAGAGAACTCCCACTTCTGAACAGTCCCTCGCTGCCCGCAAGGTCCCACTGCAACCAGCAAATGACCCAGATTACCACACACCAAACTGGTCCTGAGCAAACGTCACTAGAGTTCCTTAATTCTGATGCAGTTCTCCTGTTCCAGTGAAACTGCGAGATATGGCCCAGTTGGGAGAGGGTGGGAGAGAGTGATGAAAAAAAAGAAGGAAAAAAAAAAAAGAAAAAAAAGAAAAAAAGAAAAGAGTAGAGACATTCCCTGGGGATCCCATGGTAGTGTATTGAAGTTACTGAAGGACTCCCATTGATTGCAGTGCAGTTTGGGTCAGTCCCCCTGATGCACCATGGAGGTTCTGCAGTCCTTTGAACTCAATATTATTTCAGTGAATCTATTAATGTTTGGCTGTGTTAAATGTATTATAATATTACATTTGAAAGAGTCACTTATAATTCAAAACTATACAGCCTGGGCACAGGAAAAAAAAAATCTGTGGTATGTGTTCAGTAACATATTTGGTGCTGTGCAGCCGTTCTATAGAGTGCATTTAACTGTGTTTTGTGTATTATTCTTAACATGCATTCACAGTAGACAGCAAAGCAGCAGTTATGGGGTATGCTGTGAATGCATATTAACAGCAGTACACATTTGCATATCATGGATCCATAATACAAAATGCGTAGTAAAATCCTTATGAAAAGTTATTATGCATGCACAGTAGAGGCTTTTTAAACCTTGATATCTCAGCTATTTTGTTTCTCCACTATTTATTTGAAAATATTAAAAAGGTCAAATGATGGATTAAGAATCTGCAAAAATGTAATGTTACTACTACAGAGGGAATCCTTCAACACAAACTAATTCATTTATTTTGTTTTTAGTGGCAGTATAAAAGCCATTCAAAAATGCATTTTACAATAACACTTGGGTAGTTTAAAAACCACCTACTTCAGCAATAAAAAAGGACAGAGAAAATATTTTTATAAAAGTGTATTTTGGAGGCTGGGTGATATAGCTGGAAATTTTGATGGTCCTTCCCTTAACACAGAGCCACTACAATGTCAACCTTTCCTTCAATTTCTCGTAGTATTTTTAGTATGCATTGAAACAGGGTTTGGTTCCTCAGGACTTTGCATATTTAGATTATCGTGCATTGTATAATACTCTGAATATGCAAAACACTTGAAAAGGTTGACAACCCTTAGGACCTTCCACAATATAAATCTTAATACATAAATTCCTATTGAGAATAATGGGATTCTACCCTCCTCTCTGTTACACAGATTGTAATATTTGGGATAAAACGGAACAAATGTTATGAATAGTACAGCTCTTGCTCCTTTTGAACAGTTGTCACTTAAGTTTTAACATCTTTGTCACTTCAAATACATTTGCCTTAAAAAAAATAAAAATGAAACAAAAAGAGGCCTGAGCTCCATAAAGAATGAATGACCCGATGTGTCTCAGTTCTGTAAAAAAATACAAAGTTTGGGGCGAAGGATTTTTATTTTTTTTTTTAACAAAAGGCTCCAAAATCATTGAGTGCATGCATGTAGATGTACATAACACACTGTCCCCCCACCACATACGTTGCTCTGTTGCTGTCTTTTTTTTTGTTCCCCTCTCTAATCAAAAAATGTCTAAACAGATTTAAATGAAACTTTGTGAAAACAAAATAATTGGACTGGGACTGAGAACATTAATGCCAAGCTTGGGCCCAATGTGAATTAAAGCAGATGAGTTATAAACCCTTCAAAAACAGGATTTATAATGGAAACGCTGACACAGACCCATAACAATAGCAGCTCTGCCAGGGATTATTTTAATACTAAAAGCATACTCAGTCGCTCACTTTTTTAAAACAGAGATTACTTAGTCACTAAAAAGCAGTGATAATACTCAATAATAATGAAAGCAAACTTTTAAAAAAATGTTTCTAAGATGACACATCATTCCCTCTGTAACTCTTTTGATATCGCTTATATGTGACACGACACTCCTTAAACAAAAAAACCCCCCACAAACCCCAAACACACCAAGGTGGAGTTTGCCATAAGCTCCATGGCAAGGCTGAGCCGAGAGGCTTTGTCAGCTTCGTTTAACAGTTTCTTGCCTGTGGAAAGAGACAAAAGGGTTAAGGGAGGAAGAGCAGGGAGTACAGGAGAGGCAGCTGATGGGAAAAACAAGGGCACGAAGAAAGGAGCAGCCAGAGAGGCAAATGGAAGAACAGGGGGAGATTTTTAGGAGGAGGAAGAGCGTGTTTCCAAAGGAAATAACTCAGTTTTTAAAGAGATTTCGGGGAAGCGTTCACAAAAAGGCCAGGCAGGCAGAGAAAATTTGGCAGAGGGACAAACCCTGTGAGCACCCCAAGTTACACCTGTGAGCGTGTCATCCCGCCGGGAGCAGGTGGGTCTCGCTCGCACCACATCGCATCGCACGGGGGCGGGATGGGGGCCAGTGAGCCCCACCACACGCTGCCGAAAAAATGCATCGCTTCTTAAATCTTCACCTTGTATGTCCAGTCTCCTACAAATGCATCTCTTCTTTCGGAAATGTCAAAACCCACTGAGGGATGAGAGGGGAGAATTTCATACAGCCGGCAGGATGTTTGCTCCTGTTCCCCTGCTCTCTGGGGCGACACGCTGCACTCAAAAAAAACCCCACACCCCAAAAATTGCTCCCAGCAGCTTTATACAAAAACTACTTTTTGTGACCATGCTATGTGTTACAGCACCGGCATTACTTCCCCATTCCTGCCTTCCCTTTTTTTTTTTTTTTCCCTGGGTACCAGGTGCACCAGAGGGACTCAGATCAATACAAGACAGCACTTTTCGTATAAACAATACCGTATTAACAACCACAGGGCAGCCGTACCTGTAGGCAGGGATAGCACCAAATGTTGGCATGTCTATCTGTGCAGCTAGGCTGCTAAAAAGAAGCAGCTCCAGTGGAAATGCACCTACTGTATGTGAAATGCTGGTGCAGATTTTTTTTTCATTTCTTTTTTTTTTTTTTTTTTTTTTTTTTTTCTATCAGTCTAACCTTCTGTGTTGATACATGAATGCTGGTACCCACTTAGAGGGATGCCAGATGATCAGTGCAGAATGAAGGTCCCAGGAGAAAGGCTCACGTGGTTTTCTCTGCCCCGTGACGTCACTAGCAGATGGCATGGGTACCAGCTCTGGCAGTTGGCATCAATGTCACTTTTTAGAGATCAATGAGATAGTGCAGATATACACAGATCTAGACTCCAGGAGACGATGCGACATTCAGACTGAAAAGATTTGGAAGGCAAAAAATGAAAACTGATTGTTGAATGAAATAAAAAGCTAAGGTAATACAAATAAAGATATATTTCAGTTGGTGCTGGGTGTGCATGCAAGTGTTTAAAGATACAGTATCATTGTCTTGTATTTTATGTATGCTATTTACTGTCTAATAACTCCTCCTAACATTTTATTCTTCTGATGCAATTGCATACTTTCATTGGTGTTATGTAATATTGCAAGTGTGTAGACAATACTGATAGAGTTAGTCTTTGACTGGGGTTTTTGTTTAGTTTTGTTCTATCAAAAAAAGTCCCTGCATTCGTTTTGCTTGTCTCTTTGAGGACCGTGGGATCCAAGCGTTTGCTGCTCCCAAACTGCAAACAAAAGCAAAATAATTGGGAAAAGGAAATTATTTTCCCATTCCAGGCTGGATTCTGAGCACACGTGCAGGGTTGCAGTCAGAATCTACAGACCGCTCCTGTCAGCTACGAGCTGGAGGGAGACGTCTGAGCCTCGCAGAACATAAACACTGCTATAGTGTGCAGGGAATTTTTCACCTCCCCCCCACCACAATTGATGGGGGAGAAAAAAAAAAGGAGGAAAGAAAAAGAGAAAAAGCAAATAAGTTGATTCTAGCTAAACAGATAATATCCATTAGAATTTTTGCTGGGAAAAAAGGAAAAAAAAGGTAGGGGGATTTTATTTCCTGACTCTAATCTGAATAGATTTAGGGTTAGATCATTCTGATTTTTGTCTTAATATGAAATAAGTAATATGTGATTTTCATACAAATGATTAGAAAAAAAAAATTCTTTGTTTTTACTTATGTTACTAGCTGAGTGATCTGGAGGGGGGGGGGGGATGTTCCATTATTTTTTTTTTCTCACCCACTCTAACTTACTAGAGTTTAATATCTTGATTCATAAGGGAAGAAACGTGGAGAGGGGGGAAAAAAAAACTTTGAAATATAAGTCTAAAAGTGATTTTAAAATATTTAACAATCAGTTAATAGAGATATGGCACTTTTCAATTTTAAAACTGCTCTCGCTCTCCTCATTTTTTCACCCAGGGGAATTTGGATTAATGAAATTTCTGTATTGCTTTATCATGTTTTGCATTTCTTTGAATTCCATGGTGGCGAGGGTTCGAAGGGCTTGTTTAAAAATAAAGATAAATGAGCAGGGAGCTAATTGTACATTTTGAATATTGATTTACTCTATATTTATCTGTGAGAAATGTGGCTTTTTGGTTGCAAGATCCTGAACGTATCAACTATTTTAAAATTCTGGACAGCTTTTATTTTTTAAAAAATGAGCATTTGCAACTGGCATTTTATGCAAAAAATATAAATTGTGCATTTATATATATATATATACACACAGACACTCATACACAGGGTGTGCACACAGACGCACGAAAGGTGCATGAGGATGTGTGTGTAAGTCGGCAAACTTTGAAAATGGAAATATTTAAATATTGTGCTGGCATTCTTTCAGGTAACTTAAGATTATAGAACCATGTTAACACTACCGTTTGATGAGTCTGTTGTAATGCCAGAATCCCAGATGTGCAGAAAGTTTTCCAGAGAAAGTGATGACCAAAAGCAAATGAAGAACCCAGAAAGCTTTTCGAAGCAGATCGTGCTCCGAGGAAAGAATATTAAAAGATCTCCTGGAGAAGACACAGAAAAAGAGGAGGAGGAGGAAGAGAGAGAAGAGGAGGATGAGAATGGCTTGCCTAGGCGAAGGGGCCTCCGGAAAAAAAAGACAAGCAAGATAAGGATGGAAAGGATCAAATTCAGGCGACAAGAAGCCAACGCTAGAGAGAGGAACCGGATGCACGGCCTTAATGACGCCCTGGACAATTTAAGGAAAGTGGTCCCTTGTTATTCTAAAACACAAAAACTGTCCAAAATAGAAACTTTAAGACTAGCCAAGAACTACATTTGGGCTCTTTCTGAAATCCTGCGAATTGGCAAGAGACCCGACCTGCTCACCTTCGTCCAAAACTTGTGCAAGGGTCTGTCCCAGCCAACTACAAACTTGGTGGCGGGATGCCTGCAGCTGAATGCCAGAAGTTTCCTGATGGGCCAGGCAGGCGAAGGTGCCCATCACACCCGCTCGCCCTACTCCACCTTCTACCCCCCCTACCACAGCCCCGAGCTTGGCACCCCCCCGGGGCACGGGACTCTCGACAACTCCAAGTCCATGAAACCTTACAATTACTGCAGCGCTTACGAGTCCTTCTATGAAAGCACTTCCCCCGAGTGCGCCAGCCCACAGTTTGAAGGTCCCTTAAGTCCTCCCCCAATTAACTATAATGGGATATTTTCCCTGAAGCAAGAAGAAAGCTTGGACTATGGCAAAAATTACAATTACGGCATGCATTACTGTGCAGTGCCACCCAGGGGTCCCCTTGGGCAGAGCTCTATGTTCAGGTTGCCTACAGAGAGCCACTTCCCTTACGACTTACATCTGCGCAGCCAGTCTCTCACCATGCAAGATGAATTAAATGCAGTTTTTCATAATTAATGAGGAAAATGAAAATAAACAGTGGTCATTCACCTCCCCATCTAATTAAGAGCAAGCAGATGCTTGGGCACTGCGTAATTGGCACAACTCTATTTAACGTGTTTACTAGTTCCTAAAGTGTGTTTCAACTATTGTGGGGATTTTCTATGTATTAATAAATCCTTTTTCCGATAAGTATTTTTCCTTTCATTTTTTTGTCTGTAAACACTGTGAGATTCTGTTTCCTCCCAGAGGTTATTTCCCCCTCCTTTTTTTTTTTTTTTTAATTTTTATTTCCCTGTTTGCTTGATTTGTTGAGCAGTGTGTCTGAATAATATCGCTGAAATAAAAGCGTACACACTGTGTAAAGTCAATGTCTATTTTGATTGTACAGTAATTATACAAATGCATGTTATTGAAATCAGATTAATAAAAATGATGTATTTATAATTGGTAGAAAATATATATTATGTATTTGAGGAGAACTGGATTAAAAATATTCAGAACTTTAAAGAAATTATCTCAGAACTGAGATGGGCTTGCAATATGCAGAGGTGAGAGTGCAGCAATATTGAAAGCTATGCAAAAAAAAAAAAGCAAACAAAAAAAACAAAACAGTTTTTTGGGTTGTTGTTTTTGGGTGAGCTAAGGAAAACCAGTGATTGTCACTGACATTATTCAGCCTGACCTTTAGAGTGTTGCTGGCAGGGGCCAGATGCTAATATTTTAGAAGATGTTGTTGAAATTTTGCCTCAGTTATTTTGACCATATATAATCAGCACTTTTTTTTGTATTATTCTGACTTCAGATGTAAAGGTTTGTTATAACAATGTATAACTGTGGTTTCTCACTACGTACTTTAAATGCAATTAAACATAGATGTTTCCACTTTTAAAATACATCTATTAGCTGTGATACTGTATTTTGCCTGATACTTATTATTTCACAGTATACAGCTGCCTCTGGTCTTGCCTACACAGCTTTCTTCCCCGCACCCCTGTAGTGCTTGAGCCTAGGGATGGAAATCATGAATTATCAGGGCGAACCTTGTGCTATTTTCAGAAGGATGTATTAGCGATGCAGTAAAAGTGGACCCAAAATATCACAGAAACAGCTGTGTGCTAAATGAAACACAGGTTAGAGGAAGAAGGTAACTTTGTCTTGTCGCTCAGTGAAACACCAGATTTCATACGGGAACGGGCCCTGAGCAGACATGCAGGCCACTAGCTGCCCCTCCGGCTCTAGCTCGTGGAGGGGTGCAGGAGCATGGCAAGCATAAAAACTGCAGAGAAAAGGTCTCCCTGAGCATTGCTAAACTTAGTCTTGGCTAATAAACAGCACCAGTAAACTATAGATGTGTCTGCGACCCACATTAGTTCAGCAGCCACAGGGGTCTGCACGGCCCCTCGCACCTTAACAGAGCTGAGCTCAGCTGAGCCTTGGCTGTTTTCTAGCCGCTCAGAGCTATTTCTCAGTAAGCTGCACGTGTGACAAAACGAATGAACAGTTGAGCTAAAAGCCAACAGTCTTTAAACCTGTGAGTGAGCAAGACCTCTTGATTCTGAGGGATAAATAGCAGCTACCTGACAAGCATTCACCTGAAGTATCAAAATGCTATGCTGTGAACGAGCAGGGAATACTTTTTAAAAAATCTGTATAAAAAGTGTAAATCCACACACAAGTTAGAGACTCCTGGTTGAATCACAGTCTGCGTTGCCGTTTGTTAATGACACATCAACCTCAGACCCTCACTTGAGTATGCAGCTTGACAAAGAGGGCACGGGCCAATTTTTCCTGATAATTTGCCTAACTTCACAAGTGGGACTTGTTGTAAACGGTCTGCTCCCTCAAGCATTGCAGCTCCTTCAGGAGAGCAGCAGCCTGACATTCACCTATTCTAAATAAGACCACGCTACACCAACTGCTGGAGAGGGGTAACAAGTCCCAAAGTTTGGATCAGGGTCTAAATGCTTCCAAGTTTGCAGAGGGGGGGTTGGCAGACATGGGGTTTTGCTCAACCAACATCCTCTCTAGAGACCAATATCAGGCCCAGAATAGAGCCTTTTGAAGCAGTCTTGAGCCACGGGTCAGGTGGTTTAGCTCAGGATTATCCCACCTTTCATCAGGGTCAGGGACTGTGGAAGATACAGGCAGCGGTTTTCTGCCTTGGATGAAAGGTAATGGTTAACGACTCTCAGCTCAACAGCATCTCCAGGTGTTCTGCACCAAATATAGGAGGGGTTGGGGGAAAAAGAACAGGTTAAAATAGATTGCTTTTGCTGTTATTCAGAATTCGCTGATATTCAGCAAAGTGTGGAAAGGTGACAGGAGAGAGCAGAAGGGGGAAGAAGCCAGTCAAGGAGAAGAAAACATGCGGTCCTGGGCACAGATTGGCACAAAGAGACACTGCGATATATTAATACATCACAAGGATCTATAGGCAAGTGGGCCTGGAAACGGGATCCTTTGAAGCGGGGGGAGATGCCGTCCCACTGAGCGGTGGCAACAAACTTATCTAACCAAGTTTTCTAAGAGGAATCTCCTCCAGGAGGCTGGAAGTTAGCCGAGCGCTTCAGAGCAGCCTTGCTGCACCGGGTAAGGGTGCGTTTGCATAAGTTGAGAGCGAAGCAAGGCGGCAGCTGTAAAGTCCTGCACCAAGGGAAGGAAATGCCTGCCGCGATACATTCAGCAGGCACCCGGGGGTGTTAGGACTTCAGGCTCTGCAATCTGGGGGTCTCCAGCTCCGTGGCCCTATATTAACTCAATAACTCATGGGCCAGTTCCAGTTTCCCCTTCTGGCAGCAGAAGCAAAGGGAAAGGGGAAAAAAAAAATTATCCCTGCCAGTTCAGATCTTTCTCGCTCACTCCACGACAGATGGGGAGGCAATTCGCAGCCAGATTCCCCCTCTGGTAGCTCAAGGCGGGCACCACGCTTGCTCAGGGCATTGCAAATTGGAAAGCCAGTCCAGAATAAATAATGGAGCAAGTCATAGAAAAATATTGAGACAGCATAAAGACACCCGACGTTCCCTGTCTGGAAGGGTATGGATTATTTAGAGATATGGAGGTAGGGGATCCCCTTGAGAGCAGGCTCTCTCACATACCTTCTCTTTCATGCACGTGACAAACATTTCTGTGCTCCTTCACTGGCCAGTCACAGAACATAAGGTGCTCCAAGCTCTGACGCGATTTATAAAAGCTTTTGAAGTCACCTTATTTTAGGAAACAAATCCGAGCATCGAGAAAGTTCTGGTGCTTTAAACCTACAGGAGCAAAAGCCAGGGGGTTTCTTTACCCATAATCTCCACTTTATAAGGTTTGTCTCCTTTCAACACTATTCATACAGCAAAACAAAGCTGTTCATTTCTGCTTGCCTTGTTCTCCTCTTAACTGCCTTCACTTCCTTGAGGATAGAAATATGTAAAATAGCAACTGCTCCAGAAAAATTAGGTGAGAAGTTTCTATTCTTCCCTGTCCTCTAGCACAAGAGTAATGAAGCCTTCTGTCAATTTTAGAGGTGGGAACCCCAAAGCTGGCAGAAGAAAAGCTATTTCATACATGGCTTTGTTACACAGTGGAACTCTTTGCCATTTATTATTTCCCAGAGTAACATTTTAGCATGATTTTTAAAAAGCACTGTATGTTTTTATGGTATCAGAAATACACTAATTATTTAAGAATGGCTGTACTGGTTCAGATTAAACATCCATCTAACCTAATATGCTGTTTCTGACATGAGGGCATAAAAAAAGATGTCCAAAGATGTCAGAACAGAGTGAGGAAAATAAATATTTGTTTTACTAATAAAAATGCTGGAAAAGAAACTAAACATCGTGTTCCAGGATTGCAGCCAGCCCTGTTGAAGACAGGAACTGGAAAAAGGAGTGGGGGGCATGACAGCGTACTTCAGGGTTTGCACCCTTTCCTCTGCAACGCTGGTCTCACTAGTAATGGCAGAGTAGGATGGACGGGGTAGCACTAGGCTTTACCTCTGAACTTCATCTCAAAAAACACCTAATTGGAAGTAAAATTTAAAACCAGTGGCCCCAGCCCCACAGTCCTACAAATCTCAGTGCAACTGCAAAGAGAGGGAGGGGTAAATCACTGCTTTGCCAGAGCTCAGAGGAGATCTCAAAGCTCCTCTGCATTACAGTAGGAATATGCTCATTTTAGGACATATCCTGGCTGTTCTCCCTTTGGGACTGTCTGCATTCTTTCACTTCATAGCTATCTGCACAAAGATTTTTAAAATGTATGGAGATTGCACAGGCACAAACGTGACGGCAGGTTTTTTCTACACAAGCAATTCCCTTTCCCATTTTTACCCCTACTTTACTCTTCTCTTCTCCCCTTTGCCTGTAGGGCTCTCAAATGGCAGCAAATTAAGTGAAATGCCATCAATAAAGATGAATGAAATCCCAGTGAAACACATGGCAGAATCTTTCCTTGCAAAAGCAAATAGTACTTGCCCAATTTAAAAAGTAGCTGCATGGTTTTGTTTTTCAGATTGTGAATCTAGCTTGGCTCAAGCCTACGGTTATATTTTGTGGTCCGTAGCCAGTGTGAAAGCAGGGTTAACCCCGGTACCAAAATCCTACAGCTTTTGATATACAAGTAGCAGAGATGGTACCACTTTGGGCCAAATTTTCATGAAAGCAGGACATTATAAAATTTCAGCGATTTCCCAATTAAAAGCAAAACCAAACAAACCAACAAAAAGAAACAAACCGAAAGAAACCACCCCTCAGTAATCTGGCTGTGGGTCTGACCCAGAGCTGAACCATGGCAGCAGGTTGTGATTTTGCTCTGGAGAGACACAGATCAGCGTGGCGAACAGCTGGCACCGTGCCACCGCAGAATCTCAAGGGCAGACCTGTCTTGTCTCACTGATACAAATCTAACTACCGTACACAGGGCTGCCATGCAGAATCGCACTCCCAAGCCCTCTCCACCGCACAATCAGACCTGAGCAAGTCGACTCACAAAATTCTTGCATGTTATGCCAAGAGGATGGCCTATTTTCCTGCAGAGCCTTACCCCAGAGGATGTGCAAGAGCGAGCTAGGAGAAGGGAAAGGAAAGCCAAATTCACAGGCAAAAGAGCTCAGGAAAAAAAGTTTCTTTTTTTTTTTTTTTTTTTTTTTTTTCCTAATGCCTTCAGTGTGGAGTCCCTCTGACTTGGAAATGGCTTAGAACTGGCATCACCCACAAAGGTTGTTACAGCGTGGTGAAGAGGTTTCCTCCCCCTTCCCCCCCAAAACATTGTTTTCTCTTGATTGTCTTCCTTTGTCACTAGCTCCTTAGACTCCCACATTTATCCCTGCCACTGCGCTACTTGCACTATTTAATTCTAGGACACCATGTATGTATAACATACCATACAGAAACAAACCTGATCTAGCTGTAGCTGAAATTCTGGACTACTTCAGGAGGTTAAAAATAAATAAATAATAACATTGGAACAGAAAAGCAACCTTTACGATTTATCATTTTTCTAGGATGTTCAGTGTGCCCCCATCCCCACCCCAACTTAGTGAACATTGTACTTTCTGATACGCTGGGGTTTTTTTTTTGCATTTTTGTAGAGCATTACTAAGCAGGTTTGATTTTTTTTTTTCTTAGGATTTTTTTGATTGGAGCTGATTAATATGTGAAATAGTATTTTTCAAAGTGATGAAATTTCCTGGTCTGTAAGTATACCCACACATAAAAGGTTATAAATTCTGAACTGCTTGCACATTCTGTTTGCAAATGAAAAATATAATAATCAACTGAATTGGAGGTCCTTGTACAGCTAGAGAATCCAGGCTAAATCTGAGATTATAACATAAATTTTGTACTCTTGAAAGCACGAACATGAGGGCTTGGGTCTGCTCTTGTTCCGTGGGAGTTCAGCAGATACCAGATTGGATTCTAAATCACACGGGAAGCTAAACGTAGCCTTATCCACTACGTTATTTATTTACAGCCACATGAGCAGATGCATAATGCTTAGATGCAACTGAAATGACATTTCTGTTGGGCAGACAGATTGCAAACAAAGAAACTATGATGGGATCTTCCTCAGAATCCAGGGGGAAGCCCACATGAATACTAGTGGATATTTGCCCCGCAACAGGAGAAGCACATGTGGGAAAGAAAAGCATTGTCCAGACACGGAGAGCAGCAAGAGGAGGACTCTTGCTAATTTTAATAATTAAGCAATTGAGATTCCATCCCCAAATTCTGTGGGAGAGTCTGTGTCAGTCACAATGCAAAACCCTTTCCCTCTGGATTTATGAAGAGTGCTGTTCTTGTGCTTGGCATCTTTGTCTTGATAACAGATACCACTTTAGAAAAGTAAATATATTCCCCACAATAGTTAAAATAACCATTTTGGTTCACTTCACAACCATCAGTGTACATACAGAGGCACGCCTATACCTACTGGGACACAGATTTTGCAGGTCCCCATCAGAAAGTGGGGAAATCGTTTGACTGAATGCATGTAGTTATACTAATTTTGATGCCACAGGGACACAAAATTTAGGAGTGTGATAAGACAGTGAGTGAATAACCAGGCAACATGTCCATCCACAATTTTAAAGGTGTTTAGCTACACAGACTTTCAGCCCATGGATTCAAATTAGTCATAACCATCATGTTCCCTCAACTCCTAAATTTCATATATTCTTACTCTTTCTACACACCCAGTTTTTCCCTTATTCAACAAAATAATAGAAGTTTAGCTAAAAGGATAACCCTGTCCCTGGGCCTCATCTCACACTCTCTTTTTAGGCTTAAGATAACTAAATCCGGAAATCAGAATGACAAATATTGCAACCACGGAAACACAACCCCAACATAACAAGTGACACAGGATGCGAATAAATGTCGCCAGGAGCATGACCACAGCTTTCCTAGCAGATAGTGTAATTCAGTGCTTTCAGAGTAATTCGGATGCACCGCAGCGCCTGGTGGAGACACAGGTAAGGGAGTACTTGGTTTCTGAGGGGAAAAATCAACTTCATGGCCACAACAAATTCAGATAATTACCTCCTCAGAGACAAATGCGTTAAACATGAGCGGGGTGCCGGTGCGCTTTGCCTGGACAGCAAGTGTGTCCCGGCTACGACTCTGTCTATCCCCATTTTGAACAGCGCAGTTGCTTTGCACAGCAGGTCATCTACCCCATAACAGTTACTTCAGCCTTCATGCTGGATTAACAGGCACTTCACAACAGCTGAGCCTGCAAAAGATGCCCTAGAGGAGATATGTTGCTGTACAATACATCCACATCTTACTTAATCACGGGTTCCCCGTACCCTCAGGTACTCACACAGATGTCAGCGCTTTCTGTAAGATGGTGACTCCACCATGAGTAATGGCCTCTACCACAGGCACAGCCTTATGGAAAAGCTCTTCAGTGGTTCATTTAAGCTGTGCCTAGTGGCCTCCATGAGAGACTAACAGTACAAGCTGCCTGAGCGCAGTATCTCACTGCTAGTGTGGTCATATTCCCTATACTCTTTTTCCTATCCATGTGTTGGGATGTGCCCTCCCTTCAAATTCAGCACTGTTCTGGGCAAAATGACACTAGCAACATCAGTATTAATATATTAAATATGTTATTAATGGACCGAGAGAAGATATTTTATATGGGACCGCACACATTTCTATCAATCCTAGGCTGCAAGCATACACCCACCATCATTCTTTGCCTTCTTACAGTCACCAAGGAGATGTCTGGGAAGCAACTCCTCCTCCAGAAAGGATAAATTATTGTCAAGGAAGGACCGCACACAAGGACGGGTAACTCTTGTGCTCAGGTATCCTAGATCAGTGTTATACCTGCCCCTTCTCTCCTGCAGGCCAGTATGTGTAAAGGTAGCAGTAGACAATAGAGTCTTTGCTTAGTTCACCCATTTCACCTGTGATCTACCCCAGCTCCTGCATCATGTATAGGTAATCTAGTCTCCAGGTCACTGTGTCACAATGTGACGTTTTACTTTGAAATATCTAGAGAATTGTTAAATAAACTCAGTCTCAAATTATAATCTAGCATTAATTTTTTTAAAAGAAAAAAAATCCTCAGATTTGTTCCTAAATGTATTTAAATCTTACCAGTGAACATGATGCTGGTTATTAAAAAGTAATTCTGGAGAAATTAGCTTGCAGCTACAAAATTAATATAATTCATTTATTACTTGCAGCCACAAATCAAAATGCTGTTAACACTGCTGCACGCAATTTAATATGCACAGTAAGTTTCCATATGGCTTCAATTTTAGGTTCCCTGGTCACTACAGAGGCTCATTTGCAGAATGGTCTGTAGGCATGTGAAGTCAGCTTGTGCTTACTGGCAGAAAAGCTGTTCTAGATGGTTCTTACATAGGCACAACAGTCCAAACAGGTCCAAACCCACTAACACCATTTGGGATTATCATATCCTACATAGGACTGAGGAATACCTATATGCATTCATAGAACCACAAATATAACCAGTATTTATAAAAAAGACATCCATAGTCAGACTGCTGTTACCAGTTCAGCCTCCTGAACATGAATGCACATTTTTTTAAAAGCACTGAGCATCCAGTACCTCTTTCGGAGCCAACATAATAGTCAATCAGTGTTGACTACAAAGCTTAAAAACAACCAAAGAGCCTAAATTTTAACAGTGACATACAGGTTGGCTGTTAGTGAAGTACTGCTGAGTTTTTGCATAAGGTACTCGGAGCTGTGCATACACCATGATCAGTTTGAACACATCAGCTAGGTAAAGGCAGTATACTGCACATACATTTCATTTTCAATAGGCTTGTTGCAGAACCTTGTCATGTCTGAATGAACAACAGCGCTTGTTCAAACTTGTCTCTCTTACCTCTTCGAGCACTGAGACCACACCAAACTCCAGCGATACCAGGCTCATCGTTGTCTGACAAAGCCCACTGAAGAGTGATTACAGTGCATTTATGCCCCTAGATTCAAGTCTGACTGATCAATTGCCTGACTGGGAGCAAGAGCAATGTACTGAGCCCTTTCCAAATAAGAGCAGGCCACGAATGTTGGCATCCCATACCACAGCTCTAGTCACTAGGCTGCAAGCCCACACAGGTCACAGCAATGCTCATTCCGTTCCTCTTCGTCTCCTCCAAAAAACCCACCCATCGAAGTTTCTCTCATAACCAAAGCAAGATATTTCAAAGCACTTTTGCCTTGTTGAAAGTTTTCTGACCATCTTTGCTAACAAAATTATCGGAGATTCCCAGTGTGCTTTCTCTCTTGCTTCAAACAGGCAACTGGCATCAGCTGTGGCATGGCGATCGGCACCAGGTCAACAGTGAATAAGGCCAAAATCATAGGCACAGAATTATCTTTTTTTCATTAACAGCACTTGCGATTGAACCCTTGCCACTTGTTCGATAAGTCAGCAGCTGGTTTGGTTCAGCACTGTTCAGCTGTGCCTGGGTTCCACTTATAGCTGGGAAATCACATGAAACACAGCCCCAGTCATATCCAAACTCAGAATAAAAGCACATGGGGCTGGGGCAAAAAAGAGCCTTTCACATCCTGAGACCACAGTGCATCAAGTAACAGCCTGAAAGCACCTAACAGAGGCATGAACACCACCCAGAACTAGGAGGTCAGTCTTACCAAATATCCACTAGGCTAGTCAAAAAGAATAAGAAGGGTGGGGGAGTCTTGATGACTGTTATTTATCAGGGGCATACCTTTGAGTCATCATTAACTGTTGGTTGTTCAGAATGGTTGATGCCAACACAGCCCCTCACCTGGAAAACATCTTTGCCAGACCTCTCCTGGGCGGCAAAGGCATCAGCATGCCATTGCAGCCTGGCTAACCACAGATGGGAAAACCCACCGGAGATCAAAGCACTAACAATGCTGAAGCCCTGATTCTGAAGAGGTTCAGTGAAACAAGTCTCTGATGTAACCTCTTCTAGGACTTCAGGTTATTTTGACTAATTTCTAACTGACACTTTTGGGACAACCCCAGGCTAAATTACTGTGAAAGAAAGGAGACAGATGGAGGGAAGAACAATAGAAGCAGACAGCCTATTATAACTTAAGTCCTACTCTTTCTAGCATTCCTGACATCAATAAGTCCTGTCCACCAGAAGGGCATCATGATGGAAAGCGGGCTCTCACAGAAATATTTCACTGCATTTCCACAATGATTTCCCAAGATGGGAGGGAGCGGGGGAGCTGCCTTCTTTATTTTAGTACTGTCAACTGTTAGTACAGAGAGTCTCTCTCTGGTGTGTTATGTTCTCGTGAGCTGGCAGACCTGTTGGGAATATAATGAGGTCTGTGCATGCACCTCCTGGTGTGATGTTTAAAAACTCCATTTCTAACAACTTATTCCTCAGATGCTCTCCTGATTTTCTTGAGGCGTAAGGACCAGTTGACTATGCAAATGAAAGAAGAGAATGTAGGAAATGAGTTAGACACAAAAGGGAGTTGCTGGCAAATGCCATTGCTTCCTCGGGGCATAATGGTAAGAGACAGCTGCTACTGCCAGCCCAGAAGCAGTAGCTCAGGGGGTTAGCACAGCTCTGTTGAAAATCTTTAATCTGATGAATAACCAGGCAGAGGCTGCCTACGCTTACGAGGCAGGACCCCCAAACCAAGATCTTTGATTTTTGCTCTGCTGTTTTCCATTACCATCCACCGTAAATGCACACAGGAGTGATATCAGACAATTTTTGTAGCAGTTTGTGAGTTTATTGTCTGAAAGTCCTTTGTAACAGGAGGGGCAAGACAGGAAATTGACTGCAAGTACATGAGAAGCATTGTCCTTTGCAACTTCTAAAGGTATTATTGTAAGAATATGGTCACCATTTTTGCAGCAAGACATTAATTTTTCTGGATCAAATACTTTAAAATATGAACCACCTTCATGACTGTAGAATAAATCATTCCACAAATATTTAATCACTGTACACGATACTAAGGTTTTATTTTTAATTTTCATTATGGAGTGATTTCCTCAAGTAATTATCACAGCAATCGTAACTCTGATACATGTATTTTGTCGTTCTGCCCAATAAATGGTAACAGAATACTGTAACTGATGTGCATACATAAATATTTTAGGACTTTGTGCTTCTTAAATTGTTTAGAAATACTTATGGTAACCAGTAAATACTGATACACTTCTTTCGCCTCCAAAATAATCTGTCACTTGGAGAACTGGCACGATGCTTAGAGTACCACTTTATGGAAAAAATAACAGAAATGTTTATTGGTAGTATTAAAGGAAATGCTTAGTGTTTTTCAGCTCTGAGCAGAATAGCTGTCTGGAGTGCCACATGTTATGATCATCACACAAAGACAGAATAAAAATCCTTCCACAGGGGAACACCTTCATTACAAACAAGGGAGAAACCAAACCCCTCAATATTAAATGATTTTAAAACATATTGTATTTTTAAAAAATGGACATTTGTGTATTTTTCCTGGGAGGATAGGGGCACCTGATACTTTCCAAAACACCCAAAGAGAGTAAGTGGCAAGCAAAAAGCACATTTCCTGATTCTTCTGCTCTTTCCTCAGCACTTCGCAGGAATTATGATAGATCTCAGCTGAGGTTATGCATGCTCACCAACAGAAGGCTAAGTCCCTATGGCAAGATTCTGTCCTCGTTTATACCAGCAAAACTCCTTTAAACACATTGGATTTACTCAGGTATTAATGAGGACAAACATGAAAACTTTTCATTAAACTCAAAGTTCAACATACTCCACAATTCTACCCAGCAACAAATAGAAACATCCTGCTCTTATAATATTCCTTCCCTCCCCCCCCCCCCCCCCAAAGCACTTCACAGTTGTGAGTTGGCACCATTACTACTGCTATATGCATGAGAAAAAAACAAGATGAAACAGTTGCCCAAAGAAGTCACTAAGTGAGCAGAAGCCTGGTGACCTACCTCCTGAACTGAACCCAGATTCCTTAAATCGGATTTCAGACATATGACTGAGCTACCTTGGCTTAATGGCTGCCATGCATCAGCTGAGCCCCAGTGAAAATAGTTTAAATTAGCGTGTGCTACCCTACATTTGCAACAGCTCAGCTGCTACACAGGAACTCATTAAGCTATGGTAACTTGCTCAAGTGTCTGAGACCTCAATCTGATGCTTTACCCAGTGGCCCACATAACTGCCCAAATCATGCTCTCTGCCTCCATGCCAATAAACATCCTGAGCCCATCTTTCACAAAGTGAGGACGTGCCCAAGAAAATAAGCTCAGTACAATTTTCCAGTGAGATGCTTCAGAAGAAGATTTGTTTAGATGAGGAGAGACCCCTCAAGGATGCTTTTATTTCTTCTCTCCCTGACCTAGATCTGGACAGAGCTCTCTGTAATTCAAATAAACTCCATGGACGGCACTAGGAAGATCTTCATGTCTTGTCTGTATCTTCTCTTTCATATACAATGTTTTCTTCCTCAGCCCACCAACAAGGATTATGCTGTTCATTACTCTTACAGTAATTATTGCAATTTCTTCTCCTTCTGATCTCCTCAAGACCTACTTCTCCAGAACACTTCAAGCAACTTCTTTTTCCTAGAGGAGAAAAGAAAAAAAACCCATTTTTAAAAAATCAGCCATATAACCCTAATTTACATTAGACTCTACTGACTCCTTCTTCATTTAAAATCCAGTTCCAAACTGTCTCTATGCTTCTCTCTTCTTCTCTAAACCATCTGTTCATCTATTGTCTACCAGAAATGTAGTGCAGGAAACTTCACTTCAGCTGGTGCCGTGTGGAATGCATCTTCTGATCCTTGAGCCATATCCCTCTTTTTGGAAAGAGGGCTCCTATTCATTCTTGCTTGCTTCCCTAATCTCTCTTTTGGGGTATTGTAAATGTATCATTTAACTCTATTAAACATTTTAGGATTCAGATCACACTGAAATGTTATGCAAAATTAAGTTATATTTTATTGTCTTGCATGGATTTCTTGTTATTTTGCAACCTGTAATATCCACCAAGAGAAATATCTGTGAAGATAATTAAATTATATTAAATGCAGAGCAGAAGTGAATATCTCTATATTCCTGACCTGGTGTAGCTCAGTATCTCAAGTTTTCTAAGCCACTAGTTTAAGCCTTGGGGCAAGCGTTATCTCACTATTATATCTACAGGTAAAGAAAATCCGATTGAGCCAAGAAATTTTGGGCAGCTATAAAATTGCCATGCTAAGATTTGTAATTTTGCATGAAAGAACACACCAACTTATACAATCACAAAGTCATATTTTGGAGGGGCTAAATGCAAGGAGAGCAGTTACTCTCTGATGCAACAAATTTACCAAAGCATCTCAAGAAAAAGCAGGCTAGTCTTCTCCCATCTGACAATGATATTATCACAGCAACTTCAACAGGTAAACACGATTTCAGCTTTGTGCTGTAGGGCAAAAGCACTGACTATCTGTGAGTTATCCTTGAACATGCTGCGATACTTTCCCTAGATTTATGACTCCTAAGCTCACAAGCAGCCAAAGTCAGGCTTAGCTTTAGGAGTGCCTCCCAGAGCTGATGGCTTAGTTGTACTAGCACAAGGTCTGCTAAGAAATACAATTTCCTGGCTGAGAGAGGAATTAGGAAACAGAGGATTGCCGTGGTTGTTTTCATCTGGTTGGGCTGAGATCTTGCTGCTTGCTCAGCCCAGCCCCACCAGCTGTGAAATAACAGGACCCTAAAGGGGCCATTGCCATCACCATTCTTCACTTGTCCTCTCAGCTTTCTGAGGGGATGTCTCTTATTACCTCTATATTTGAGGAGATGTCATGGATTTAAGGGTCAGCCTGTCTATTAGGGCATCGTGCAATCTCTCTGCTATCCTAGAGGAGAGCCAGGAGGCAGCTGTCAATGGTCTTAAACTGGGCAGCAATGGTCAGGGAAGGGCTGGCCTCAGGCTTGCTTGATATAGACTCCAAATGGCCTTCCCTGGTGGCAATTTGTTCAGATCATCGGCAGGTTTTAAAGCTGTGTATTCACAGCAAAACCTCTGGGAAAAGACAATGAAAATTTTGTTCTTTGGCATCTCCATGAGGGAATCCATACTTTAGCTCAATCAGTAGCTACGAGAGTGATGGAGGAAATGAGATGCGAATCCCTTTCAGCGAGGGGGAAAGGGTATCTGTCCCTGAGTGCTTATGTCTAGATTCCATGCCAGGAGCAGAAAAGCAAACAAATGAAAACAAACATGTTTTATAATAAAAAAAATGGCAAATAGGGAATGTTCCCCAAAACTAAGAAGAATAGAATAGCTCAGCACACTAAAAAAATGCTGGAGACAAAACCAAATGCATCCTATTGCATTTTCCCAGAGCTAGGAAGAAAGTAACTAGTTCATAAATTCCATCAGGAGCTTGGGGATTTTTGATGTAATGAGTTTTACAGTTTCAGAGGAGACTGCTTTGCTAATAATTATGTAACAGTAATTAAATCTGAAAAAGGCTGTACTCTAACTATGTTGATTTATTGCAGCTCCAACAAAGTACTCCTAGAGTGTGCTTTGGAGCGTGCACCTCCTCCCTCCAGTTTTCTTTAAATTCTCACAGAGCACTGGGTCACAGATGGTCTGAGATGCGATATTTTCCCTATTAAATTCCTAATAATCTTTTTCCGAGGCTGAGTCATGGAAGCCTGGGGATTTCTCATTTTAATTAGAAGGTTTAAGGAGCTAACTCTGTTTGAAATTTCCTCCTAGGAGATATGGGTGCAGGTGATCCCATTCAGAAGAATGACACAATATCAAGGCCAACATCTCATTTCCATATTAGATTACAGCTAGTTTGGCATAACTCCTGATCTGGATGCTGATGATGTGCCGCCTGAGCAGGAGGCACGAACTTTTACCATTTGAAAACAGGATTATTTAAGGATTATGTCTGAAGACATTTTAGGCTCTAGCTGGATGTTTCCTACCTTACCACAACGCTCCATCACCCTGTGTAGAAACCATTTAGAAATGTGAATTATTTATCAGTCTGATTGAAGCAATAAGTCTCTATCATTTGGAAAGCAGTGTTGTTAAGGATGCTCATACAAAGAGATTTACCGTATTGTCCAAAGGGCTGATCCTCATGGTACTTAAGATATTAGTCTTTCAGATGGATTTTGTCTGCAAATATTATAAGCTATATAAACAGAGCATTCACCCAGCAAAATGTTTTATGTACGGCTTCAGCATTTGCAGCACGCAAAGAGCAACGTCCCACCCCTGCCATCCAAAGGAGGTTATTCTTAGGCACTCATAGCTGAGTTTGATCATTTGTAAGAATGCCTGTTGTTTAAGAGTTAGTCTGGTGTACTGTTCACATGTCCCTTGATAGTCTATTGTGAAAAAAACCTGCTTCTTAGAAGACAGCTGTTGAAGTTTCGTCAGCCTACACTGTACAGCCAATTCCTGTGCTTTAGGAAAATAATGAGCATCTCTTATTCTTCCAGCGTGGCATGCAGTTGTCAAGAAGTCAGATGAGACATTATTTTCCTTTTATAACACTAGGTAGCTTCTCAGTTTTCGAAAGACAGAAGTGACTGTATTTTGGGAAAATAAAAAATTTCACCCACTCTAAGCTGCACCACTTAAACATGCTAAAAATAAGATTTTATTGGAAGTAGTACTGCAGCATATAGACTTGGCTGTGAATAGAAGAAATAACCTTTTCCACATTATATCCTGCCAGCTATGCCATCTCCATGAAGGGGTTTTGATGAGCCTGAAGTTTTAACTTTGTTATGCATTTTAAAAATACTCTGCATGTAATTGTTCAAAAGCTTGAGTTGTTATAAATTGTTTAAAAGGTTTAGTTTCTATATATAATCCATCCATTTGTATATGCAATTTTTATGCCCTTTGTTGCTCTGAAAATCTGGGATTTAATTTAATGGCAGGTATTTCTCTTCTGCATCATGGAAACAAAAAACCAGAGACATGGAATAGTGCTTTAGATTGTTTTCCAAAGATCAGATTCATCCTTACTGTCATACCACAGTCTCCAAATGCCCCACAAATAGGGTTACTCCCAGTAAAGTGCTACACTACTTGAGAAAGAGGAAGAAGCCATAATAGCAATGAGTAAGAAAACCCAACCCTTGCCTGGGACACAACAAGAAAGAAGAATTTGACCCAGCCCTAGATTTCACGTAGTATTTTGTATATGAAACTTCAACGTATGAACTGCAAAACCAGCCATTCTTCCAAATGCCCATGAGCCCGGCTGATGCTGTGAGAATTGGCAGGGTTTGGACACTTGCTTCACGACACCTTTTGTGAAGCCCAGGAAGGAGGTGGCTAGCAGTAGCTGCCTTGGCAAGGCACTCACATGGAAGCAGGTTGGCCTCTGCGGTGTATGTCGAGAGTACCGTTTCTTGTAATAAGGCCCTCTAATTGCATGGAAAATCCAATTAATTTCCCCAAAACTGATGTAGGGAAAAGCAAGTATTGCTTTTCAGTCTCCATTCATGTAATGGTTGAGATGCAAAATGAACTCCTCAGTGGAGGGTCAGCAGAAAGTGTGGGCAATGACAGCTTTTTCAGAAGTGATTGGACTTCCAGCTCTGTTCTCCTCCTTGAAGGCCCAAAGTACGAAAACACAAGGAAAGGTAGATTCAAAATACTCTGTAAACCAAAGAGTTAAAATGGCAGATGAAATCAGGTTCTGTAATGAGTTAAAGGGAAAATGTCTCCGAGTTCTGATTAATGACCAGGGACACCTAGAGCTGCTTTGCCTGTCTCAGCAGTACATGACTGGTGCAGCAGGGTAATGTCTAATAACTAATCTTTGACACTAGAATTAAGTCATTTTGCAAGAAAGCAGGTCATTAGAAGCTAAATTGAATTATAAGTAATACTATCTCTATGGAGGATTGTAAATTAATTGGTTTTTAACAATA
Organism: Strix aluco; assembly: GCF_031877795.1. Taxonomy (NCBI): domain Eukaryota; kingdom Metazoa; phylum Chordata; class Aves; order Strigiformes; family Strigidae; genus Strix; species Strix aluco. Next base: position 164,405,832 of record NC_133931.1, on the reverse strand, counting down.
ACATTTCTGTATTTTATTAAAGCAGTGTAAGAATTCAGCAAAGAAAAGAATGTAGCAGATAAACAGGGCAGGTGTTGATGATGCAAATGAAATAGATGACAGATGGTTAGTAGCACGATCACTCACTGTGTGTGTATAATGGATAGAGGTAATCAAATTCCTTTGTGAATTGGTGACTTTCTTTACATCAAGAACTTTAACTGTGCCGTGCTTATACAGCTTCTCCTTAAAAATTAACTCCACTCCTTGTCATTATCTGGAGGTGCAGGACGTTCATATTTGCATACTGTCACAAACAAAAGCCGGGCGTGCAAATAAAACCCCACCTGGGCAACCAGCTATGTTTGCAAAGTGGCCATGGGACTCTGAAGAAGCCTCTGCCATCAAAGAGCAGCCCACCCCTCAAAGCAGTCAGGGCGACCCCCCGTGTAAAGGCTTTTCTCCAGCCCTGTGGATGAACCACTGGGCTGAATATGACCCCACAATGTGGGTGCTGCCCCCCAAACCCCAGTTCATGCTTCTGTCTCGGAGGGAAGAGACAAGTTAACTCCGCAGCAGAGTAACACGACTGTTGCTTGCTGACGGGTGCCAAGCTTGGCTCAGTCTCTGACCGGTATACCGATTTTTGAGGGAGATTTATTTCATGGCACCACACAGCTATGCCTGATGATTTGACATACACTGCAAGAGAAAATCACCAGGCTCTAGATGCAGAGATATCATATCATTATATATCCACACACACGTGCAAACACACCCAGGGAAAAAGCAGAGAATGCTTGAGCCAGCACTTACTTTACAGAAAGCTGTCCTTGTTCTGAGCCAAAAAAATGAGCAAAAATAATTGATCAAGGACTGCAGACACCATATCAGGAGCCACTCTATTAGCAGAGCAGTTTCCAGGATGAGTACAGAATGCACTACAGACACTGTAGATGGAAAATATTATCTACACACAGCACTTTCTTAGCATTCTGCAATTCATCAAAACAAAGGCAAACCTTTTCCCTGGAAAACACCTACTCTGCACACAGCAGTGTTGGAAGAACCCCTGCAAGATATTTCCAGGATCGCTGGTGAGGCAAGGTTGACATTGTCTTACTCTTACAATTATGAGCATAGCATCACCGTACCAAGGCAGCCTCTTGCTCTTTAGCAGAGTGGTGTTGTCAGGGTGGCATAAAAGGGCAATAGTCTTGGTTTTGTGGTCTAGCAAAGTATTCCTATAAGGATCTGCTCTGCTGGAAGCATCTGCGTTGCATACCCCTTCCTCACCCTCAAGGAGCAGAGGGCAATGCCTGCAGGGAGAGAGAAGGGTGGCAGGATCCTCTGCAGCATCCCTCCACCACAGCTAATCCTTCTAAACAGCCAAAACCTCTCCTAAACTCTAAAACTGCTCAGGGGAAGGCTTCATTTGCTTTAAGGTTAGAGTAGCTTCAGGGCCACAGTATCAGCTGCTTGTACCCTCCTCTGTCACCGGAAACCTGAGCCTGGATAAATGCAGATCACTCACCACGCTTATGGAGAGCTTCGCAATATGATGATTTTTGTGAAAGTGCTAAAATATTTTGGTGATAGGTGTCCTGCTGCACACACACAGCTGTGTACAGCATTGGAAATCTGGACAATATAGTTGATGCTTTGCTTAAAGTATGCAGTATCTGCTACATGTTATTGAGGCACGTAACTTTTTCATATTTTGCGTATTTGTTCTTGAAACTTTAAGTATGGAAAATGAAAAATTAAAGTAGGTTACAAAGTACCACATAAAGGATATTTTTTTTTCTATTTTTCCTCTTTGTAGCAGGAACCTACTTATTCAGTTTCTCTTACCTGCAGTACCCTACATGAAGTCAAGGAAAATAGCCCATGCAACTGCATTTGTTTATGAGTCAACACGGAAAAGTGAGATAGACACCTTTCAATAGAAACAAATACACTTTCTTTGGCTGTTAAGAAAGCCACTGCAGCATCAAGAAAAAAAAATAAACATGGTACAGAGTAAACACTGTGCTTGAAGGTACATGTCAAGAATTCTAGCAAGCTTCTGTGGTGAGAGTACAGATATACACAGATACTACAGGAAGTTTACTACATTTTATATTAGGGAATCAAAATGCCTCTCTATGTTAGATGACAGACCAACTATTAAATACTTTTTGTAACAAATCAAGAACAGTTGTTGACACTGTTTTGGAGCAGAATATTTTTCCCCAAAAACCCTACATCTACTCCCTATTAAAATGAAATTGTAGCAGGTTGCTGTATCATTAGAACAGGAGAGATGCATGCACAGTCCAGACATTACCACATGCAACAAAAGACTGGAACTACATTCAAGACCCCTTGATGTTTCAGTTTATTCATGCTGTATTTCTGTTTTATGATTCTTTAATATTATACAACCATTATTTTGGTTTATTCATGCCTATACTTATGACTGACACCTGCAAACAATTTAACAAAGTTATTAGGGAATTTTATTATTTTTCCTGTGGGAAAACTGCATATTTCACAAAGGAAAGAACATGTGATGATATCTATTTTTGGGAAGGCAAAACACAGAACCTTCATGTTAAAGAAACTATGCATAAATCTTTTAATATCATACGTATTTGGAATAAAGACAATAATTGTTACTGAATAAAAAGAAGAGTAATTTACAAGACATTTTATCACTGCCTTTAAATTATATCTGCTTAGGCATCAAATCTGTTGTTGCTATTGTTGCTTCTGCTCCTTGTTTGCCTTGCAGAAACAAAACAGCAAAGAATGAGTTTGGTTATTTCTTTTTAGGAAGCAACATTGACAACTAATTTCAAAATACATGTGCAGTGTGTTAACCCTAACTTTGTGTTAAGTCTAACATTGAATGAAAAGCTGTGGCAGGGGAAAATATGGCCTGTTGCATTTTCACCACTGCTGATGGTTAACAACTAGAGAAGGTATTTGGACTCTTGGATGGCAGACTGAGCTTACAAGAGTATTTCTTATAAAAAAAAATATTTTAGTATACACAATACAGAAACTAGCAAGGAACAAAACTGCATGCAGAAAACATGCACACACTATTTTTGTGATCAAGTTTCTGAGTTGAGGAACACGCTAAAATGAATGAGGTTAGATCTCATATAGAGGTATTTAACTGTCTTGTGCTTGGTGTATTGCTCACAAAGAAAGTTACCTAAACAGGTAAGTACTGTGTGTGACCAGGGGTTTCTATGTGGCTGTTAAAAAACAAACAGGAGTTGTAAAATAAGATCCCTGTGACAAGACCGGGTCCAGGTGTACACTCCAACCTAGAGTCCTAGCTCATCAGAAGCCAAACCAATAACGCATTTGACTATTGCATATGTTAAAATGGCATTTTACCACCACTATTTTGACAAACTGCTGTGTGGTCATTTTGTACAGAAAAGAGACCTTAGAATCCCTTCCCACCAGTTCTTTCCCATAGGGGCTGGAACTGTTTCCATGCTGGTCAGAAGTTCCTTTAGGAGGCCACACAGTTATCTCAGCATTATCCAGGGTTCACATTTCTGCCTTGACACCTAAATTCACTGAAATTGGTGAAGAATTACATGCTTAACAAGAATAAGAATTTGACTATTGATTTTAGCCTCTTTCCCCTGCTCCCCCTGCCAGTGTCATTTTGACGAAGAGTTACAGATTCCCAAAAGCTGACAACATACTGCAGATGACCTCAGTCATGCATTTCATACGCATTTTAGCAACTACAGTAGTCTCTCAACTCTATTCCCATCTTTGAGACCACCACAGAAAACTTTTATTGATTAATATGTTACATCTCACTCACCACCCTAGGGCAAGTGTTAGGGAAGGAAGGAAATATATCCTATACCAGTTAAAGTAAATTAAGATAGACTTCAGGTGAATAACCCCTATCTATCCCTGCGTATGTTGTGATAACTGTGTCTTTGGAAGAATAGCAGAAATACCAGATTAAATTTTTGGAATGCAAATCTCCTCTAGAATTACTGGTGATGGAAACCTGAAATACAGAGGAAAGTTAACGAGGAGGAGAAACACCCTCACAGCATTTTTGTTTCTTCACTTTTCAGTATTCCTGCTGCCAAATAGGATCTAGAGAAATAGGGTGATCATCAGTTGTTTATTCATCAAAAACCTTACTTTGTGGGGAGGTGGGAAAAGGAGAAAACACAGAAGAAATAATAGCAAAGTTACATTTAATTTTGCTGATTTGAGGAATCCAAAATATATATATAAAAAAAAAATAATCCCCGTTTCTTTTATAAATTACATAGGCCTTTTCTTTGAGCTATTTTGGAAGACCCAGGAGTCCTCCGGGGTTAAAATAACAGTCTGCATTCAGACACTTGGATGCATCCCTATTCCAGTAACAAACCACAGAGTAACTTACATTTACGCTATTCAGCAGTTACAAGGATGAGCAATTCTGCATCACTTCTCTAGTGTGCTCTCTTCAATGACAACTAAGCATCCCTGAGGTGAAAAAGCACTAAATTATCACTTTTTCACCTTGATCTCTTCCATACCCATTGGGACTGGCCCTTGCACTGAAGTGTTACCATCATATTGGTCTTAATCTTCTCACCAGTGGTAGGCAGAAGCTAGCTGTGTTTCGAGATGGGAACAGCAAAAAAACACTTGCGTCGAAGGTTTGTTCAGAGTTTTTGGCTGCCCATGAACTTCAGATGGAGGAGACTGAAGGCATTTGCCTGTGGGCTGGGAAAGAACCAGCCACAGAGCAAGGGCTGGACATTGGGAGACAAAATGAGACTCAGCTTGAACACGCTACAGGCCTATGGAGGAAACTGGACAGAAAGAGCCTTTAAAGCAGGCTCTTGGGACCTCCTAAAACAGAAATCAGATTTTTAGAAACTATTTTAAAAATTTTTAAAGTAGGATTTACTTTTTAAAGCTGTTACTAAGAAGTGGCTTTTCATTTTAGATTCTTTTTCTACTCAGAAAGCACATAATTTCTGCTACATTAACTTAATTTTCTGGCTGTGTTATGTATGTTAGACAATTATGTATGTTAGATAATGAACTTAACATGTTTGTCTGTAACTGGAATTTTGGAATAGGAATCCAATATGGAACAGCTATCTTGTAAGGATCAAACATCACCTCTTCTGCTAGTGTCAAAAGACTCGACAGATGCCTTAAAACTGTTGAGGGTTTTCAGACAGAGAGTGGCACTTGCTGCAGTCCTCCTCAGGATTTTACTGGGCAAGGACAGAAAGAAATGGCTGCCATGGCTTTAGAGAAAAGCAAATGACCAAGAAAAGGAAAGTGTTACAGTAAAGGAGTCCTTCCTTCCTATAGAGAAGGAAAAAACCCTCTCCCTAGACATGTGAGAGGCTTTAATGAGAAAACAAAAGTCAAAGATATGGAAAATGGACACAGAAGATTTGTCATGAGCTAGACCTAAACCACTTTCAGAAAAAAAATGGCAAAGTAGCCAGCTGAAAAGATTGTGTCTGCCTTTCAGCAACCATGTGGCACCAAAGGTGAAGTTAGAGCTGCACAAGCCATAGAAAAGTTCATTTGTTCCTGAGAAACTCTGTAACCTAAAATTAGCAGTAGACATCACAATCCAGAGATATGGCATGCGTATGTGATCCATGATGTCCATAATGCAGTCACTCGAATATCTGATGGAAGGATTTTGAGTTGCTTTCACAAGAGTTTGACTGTTGCAGAGGAGGCAGTTGAAAGGAGAACCAGCATAGCTATTGCCATAGGGAGCTGCACAGGAGATAGGATGGAGAAGGTGCTGTGGGAAAGACCCAGACAGCAGCTGGGCAAGAGACACATGATGAGCCCAAACAGAAAAAAAAGCATCTACACTGAAGCACAATCATAAGCATTTCAACCTCTGCAATTGTTGATAATGAGTAAGGGGAAGTTGCACGATGCTTGCGCTGTTCAGAAATGACTTGAAGCTAAGCAGCTCCTTACAGGCTGAATCTGAGTGGCAACCGGTCACCACAGAGAAATGCAAGACTCTGTGTAACACAGCCACTGTGCCCAGTGCTCTCATGGCAGAGTCTCACAAGGGACAGTTCCCCACAACTTTCTCCTTGTCAAACTTAAAAATAAGACGGATTGATCAACATGAACATAATGCACATCTGCAGTTGCTTATAAGCAACCTGCTGACTCAAGTGGAAACATTCAGTTGCAGTGGCACATGGACCTCCACATCCACACGTGATTTTTGGGAGGCAGCAACGAGAAGTGCTCAGTCTACCCCCCTGCCCTGGGTCTCAGCTCTCACAGGCATCTCTGCTTAGTCTCAGGGTCTCTTGATAGAAACAACCAATATAGCGCCCTCACTGCTCTGACATTTTGAGGAGCTGCCACGTGTTTTTCCACAGGAGATCCACAGTTGGTGGGAATGGAAGCTTCATGCAGCTGGAGCACTACCTCGTATGCTATCCCCATCATCTGCAGCTACAATTCCTAGTGTAGACGCACACAACATTGCTCCTTGGAGAAATGACAATACCCAGGTGGTCAAATCATACCAAGCATCTGTTTTCCTGATCTTTATTCTTTCCATATCTCTACATCTCCACTGAGCCTGACATCAGTGTCTAAACGTGCAGACATTGTGCTCTGCAGCCGTCAGTTGAACAAAATGTCAGCAGGTGATGATTCATGCTTCATTGGTGCTGCTCTATAATTTAACAGCAGTATATACAAATTAGGTCTGCCTCCACTGTCTTTTTTTAAGAGAGGCGGTATTATTTTGATGCTGTTTTCCAGCAACCTCCCTGTAGTGGTTAAGGGAGAGTAGCAGTTACTGGTAAAAATCTTTACTTGAAATGAAGGAATGGCTCATGTTTGTGATAATTCATTTGTGAAAGTTACCATGCCAGATATAAAATATGAAAGGAATAGATTCAATACGGACAAATATCTAGCTATGAGTTCTTCCAGTAAGAATATCTTGGGAAAGAAAGAACATCAGATTAGGAGAAATACCCAGTTTTTTGAAACTAGTAAGAGGAACAGGAAACTTGCTGTTTGTCCACTGTGTTTTAATAGTGTTGCTTGGTTTTGCTGTGACTCCTCCCAACGCTGGTCATGTGGCCACCAAGACCAGGGTGTTACAGAAAAGTATTTAAAGAGTTTCTCTTGGGACTTCGCTTCATCGTATTCTTTTAAAATGCTGAATACAGCATATCCACAGCCACGATGTCTCCCAGAATTGTATCGTATTTACCGTTACAGGTGGAAAAAAATTCTTGTACCATTGCAGGGAGATAGGGAGAAAAGAGGAGGAAGAGAAAATACCAAGCCAGGGAGAGGTGATTTTACAGAGTCAGTTTCAGTAAAAGCTGATCCCTCATAAATGATGAGATTAAAATTTTTGCACCTGGTTACCTCTGGAAGATCAGCATTTACTGACACCAACTCCAGTTTCACATTCACTTACTAAGACCTAAACCTCCTCTTCTGTTTCAGCATGCTGGTAATCCACCTTGCCAGCCCTGACGACAAGCTCCAAATGTCCCATTCAGATCAGAGTATTGTAAGAGAGCAGTAACAATACCCTGAGAAATGACAGCGAGCAATTCAGTCTCTGAAATACTTTGACAATAAGCATGAACTTATTTTGCTAACTGCTTCAGCCACTCAAGCACTTGATTTACAATTACTCACCATACCTGGTTTTCAATACTTTACTCAAGGTTGTTGGATCAGGTAGCTAAGGAAGATGCTTAATTCCTCCACCACGTGTTTATTTTAAGTCTCCATATTTGTCATTATTTACATAACAGTTCATGTAAATCTGGAAAATATTAATACATCTAGCCTTTTAGGACTACTCTCCAGATACAGACGACAGCATTTTTTAAATCTGAAAAAAACATCATGCCAAAATAAACTTGTTCTTAAGGTCTAAGAAAACCCCCAACACCTTTGGAAATGCGGCTCCATCTCTCTTTCAGCTTGTTACCAAAGAGGAGCAGATTTTGAATGATTAGCCCCAATGAGTGAATTGCCTGCTGGGGTTTATAACACTAAACCACGTTTCATTTATAAATTAAATGTTTTTTCAGCTTGCTGTCTCAAAGCAATCCCCATGCTCTGCTGTCTTATGAAATATCAAGCTTTAACATGTTGCTGATGTTTTATACATACTGACAGTCTTGTTTACTAAATACACGTATCGTCAACTGTGTTATCCCTAACCACATTATAATCTCTATTTACACCAATCTAATTGGTACTGCCGCTGAGCATTATCAGTATTATTAACAGCAACTAAAGCACAGAAAATACAGCAAGTGTTTCCTCAGCAGAAAGTCACACTCTCTGTTGACCTGCTCCCCCCTTTATGTCAGTGAATTTAGGGCAGCGTGAATGGAGAAGTGTAAGACAAGACTGAATTTGCAGCTTATTTTGTACTGTGCCACTTCTCAAAGTCCTGCCCTGCTTCAATCACAGGCAGCTTCATGCACAAAGGATTTACATGCAACTCCATTGCAAGAAAAGATCTACTCCGGTTTGACCCAAAGCCCATTGCAGTCAGAGAAGGTCCACCCTGACAATCTGTACTGAGCCCTTACTGTCCATAGCATATTTATAATTGTTAACCAGCAGTAGTATCAGCTAAAGCTGTTTGAGTAGAGAACCCCTAGAATTTCATAGGTAATAAGAGTCCTTTTTATAAAAAATAAATAATCAGAGAAATAAGGTTCCCCACTATACTTTGTAGGATGTTTAAAAGAAACTACAGAAATGGTACCATTCTTTATTAAATTTTAAGTGGTTCTGAAAGAGTAGTTTCTAGGGGGGCCCATTTAATTTCTAAACAGTCCCACTGGGTTTCATCTCTTCTGAATTCCATGGGGAAAGAAGAGATAGAAATTGCATTAAAAAAAAAATAATCTGACAAGAGGGGAAAACATCTTGCAAGCACTGTACCCTCCCCAGGAAAAAAAAAAAAAAAAAAAGTAAAAAGGATGATTTAAACAAAAATTAAGGACAACTCACATTTGAATATTATATCTTTGGGCACAGAGCCAAATGCAGATGCATCTAGCCATGTTTTGGACCGAGGCCAAATTCTCTCAGTCCCAGTTGTTCAATTTTATAGCGAGTGAACAAAAGGGGGGGGTTGATATAATATGGTCGTTTGGTAACCAATGTTTGGGGGCTTGTTAAGGTGCAAGTGAGGGTGTTTATGCGAAAGGAGAGCATAAAATTAACACTGTGTTCTTCAAACCAAAGGATGATCTGTGTCATGTAGCACTGTATTTTGTGATTATTTCCGATAGCAGTAGGGCAGCTCAGTGCAATGATTTACAAGCGAAGACATTGTGTCAATCCACTGGGTTTCACTTCATGACCATCTTGAGAAAAATCAAATCTGGACACGATATGCAGTGACAATCCCAAATATACCACAGTAACTGTGTTTCTATCTACAGGCAAACAAACATCTACAGCAGTGTTTTTATTCTTCTCTCATAGCACTGCTAAACCAAGTCAAACCTTTAGCAAATCCCAATGTCCAGGAATATTAACATGCTAATATTGGGGTTTTGTTCCAAATTGCAATGCATTCACTGAGCCCTCCGACCCAACAGACGGGGAGGGAACCTGACGGCTCTGGTTTGGGATGGAGCAGAAGAGGCGATTACCAACAACATGAGGAACACACACCCTCCCTCTCCCCTCCAGCCACACTAATGTATTTCACGGTGTGGAGGATCACTGAGTGGGGAAATGACAGCTGCAGAGGCAGCACCAGCCACCACAGACCCATGAGATATTAGCAGGTACATTAAGGCTGATTCTGTCGGCATTAATTTCCTGGCTGTCCTCTCTGCAATGTGAAACTCTCCCTGGAAGGGTTTTGGGGTAGCAGAGGGGAAGCTGTATGTTCTGGCGGGTACCCAAAGTGACTGGGACCAACTGAGGTGACAAAGGGCCTCTGTGCCACCAGCCCGGACCTCCATTACCATGATAGTTTGGGCTGGCTGCTATTCCAGGGGTGGAAAAGAAACCCTCCATCTCAATGCCTACCGGGAAACTAGTGAGAAGCTCAGTTAAGTGAGTAATAGTAACAATTAATAATCCTGGGGATTTGTAGCTGCAGGAAGTTAGAATAGCTGGCCAGAGGGAGAACAAAGAGTCTTTTCGATGTTTGAGATATTTACAGTGGCCAAAAAAAACCCTCTACAAGGGAAAACAGAGTCTCAACTTCTACAAGTGCTCTTGGGCCAACTGGAGAAACAACGCAACAGCCAGTGGGTAAGAATGGACATTGGAGCATGAGTGGAAGCAAGATCACCCCATCACCCAGGGCTGGCTCTGACTCTAAATTACCCTCCTGCAGAGGAGGGGAAGGGCAGGGCCAGCCCATCCATCGTTGCCGCAGCTGGCCCTGGTGGCTCAGTAACACCTGCGACACAACCCCACTCACGGGCAGAGACAGCAACAGGTCTTGGAGGACCATTTTGAGTGCTCTCCAGACTGTTCTCGGGCACACTTCTCTAAGCCTAAATTCAGCTCGAGTGCAGGCGGCTGCCTCACAGTTGAAGTCAATGAAGTTGCACCCACCTACACCGGATCTGAATTTACTCTATGAATAGATATGTACAGGGTAGGATATTCAAATTCTGTGGTTGCCAAAACTAGACATCTGTGTCAAAGCATTTGACAAGTGCACTGATATATGTCAGCAAATTGCCTGAGGTACTTGCTAAAAAACTACAGCAACTTTCTCATCCTGAAATACTTCATCTGCACAATGATTAGAAAATGGCTACAAAGGCAAAATGCTAATAACTCCTGCCTGAGAATTTAACTATATGCTCCAATTCAAGAAATGAGACTGCAACTTAAATTTTGTTATGTTCAAAAAAAAAAAACCAAACCCAAAACCAACCAACTTTCAAATACAGGACCTTCAAAATCAGCTCTACATGCCAAGGATCTTACTGGGATCTGATGGTAAAGAAATACTACTGCAACTTAATAACTCAGCCTGTGACCACTGCAGGAAACTCAAGACTATCATGATCATCAATTCCAGGGAGCAACCTCTGTGCAAAGTAACACTGATGGGTCAAGTGCCCTGTCCTGTTCTCTGGCTTAATAACAGAGTTGTGCACCAGATTGGTGCTTGAGGAATCCATATGCTGACATTCTGCCTCGCTTGCCTCAGCCCAGGCTGCACTACTCATTGCTGGCATCTCTGGACACCACATTCGAGGGAGAAAAAAAAGCCAGATTGAAAAAGGAAAAAAAATCCCATTCTGTCTCCTTTTATCAAGGGACACCAGAGCTTCTAAAGCATAGAAAGGGCCATAAGCAAATTCTGTGGAAAGAAATACCCGAGACAGAAGGACACCACCTCTGGTTTTCAGGGGAGGAGGGGTGTAGTTTGGATTCCAGCAAGACATGATATATATGTTCTGTTTTGCAATGAAGATGGCTGTAGTCATAAGTATACGTCAATAAATGCAAGCTGTTAGAGAATACCAAAACAGCCCATCCAGGTCTTTGATCAGTAAGATATTTATTATAAATATACATTTTTATTTTACCTCTGGCAAAAACCCCTTAGCTTGGAATTGCTGCAAAATCGCAATCCTGGGTTTTTCTTATGCATTCACTGATTAAACATTCAGGGGAAAAAAAAAAAAAAACAACACCCAACCAAAAAGCAGCAGATATTTTGAGCCCAGCCTGAATAATTAAACAAATTATGTAAAAATAAAAAGATAGTCACAGGGAATAATTACAAACAGGAGCATATTTTATAAAACAACTGAGACAAGGTAGTTCTCCAAAACCAAGCACAAACAAAGACAGTTTTCCTAAGAATATGAACCCAGCTGGAAAAATTTAGTTCGGAAGTCTTTAACAACCCTGAAATTACCCCAGTGCACTGCAGTTATGACATGGCTGTATCCATTCCGAATAACAGGTAGTATCTCTTCACAGCACTGACAGTATTTGACATTAGTTTATTTAGAGCTGCATTGCACAGGATAGCTGTATTTCAGAATTTACTGTAGCTTAAGCTATGTTACTCTTATAGCTGCAAGATTTATTTCAGTAATTTTATGCAATTGGCAAATAGGCAGAAACGGTATAATTTAACATTTATGAATTGCCAATCTCCTCATATAAATACTGTAAGGAATGCTGCAATTATCAAATTATCTACAGAAAGTAAATTGCAAGTTGGGATGCTGCTTATTTGTAAAAGTGATTTATAAAAGAACATAAGCACATCGACTTAAAGAGCCTAATGCAGTGACTCAACAAAAAAGTTACGCTGCCTAGCACAGGTGGTTTCATAATGGTGATACGTTAGGAAATTTCACTGTGTTTAAAGGACCCCAAACTCACCTTTCCTCTTGAAAACAAACTAATGAGATCTTTGATGAAGAAGTGCCTAGGAGCCCTCTCTGGAGTCAGAGGTAAAATGCAGTTATCAGCCACATTTTATATATTTTTATATATATATATCAGCTATAACCTGTTTGGCTCGGTCAGATTTGGAGTTTCACTGAAGTTTAGCACAACCTGAATTCAGCACCCTAATATTTGTTATTTGGCCCATTAAAATCACTCTTATCAAATAGGTTATGCTCTCTAGAAGGTAAAGAAAGCCTTTAATTGGCTTCCTTTCTCTCGCCTACAGGAAAGAGCACCTCCTCTTCCCCCATCCCATTGCCGGGGCTGCTCAGAAGCACTTGAGCAGGCAGCAAATCTAGGACACCAGAGCAGACGTGCAGGCAAAATTAGCCCTAGTTAACTCACAGGAAGGGAAGTTTCTGCATATGAAAGGAATTGTGTGAGAAGCCACTTGTTCCCTGAAATTTGACATTCATTGCTTAAATATTGGATCAAACCCACAGTTTGAAATGAAGCAACAAGCAGAAAAGCTCAAAACTTCTTTGAGCCACAGACATACAGGAATGTATGTACTAAAGAAATGTATATAGATACCAAATTTTACAATAAGGGGGGATGTATTTAATGTAATAAAAAGTGTATATAAACATACATAAATAATTACATTTCTTATGCTAGCAGAAATACTTTATCTACAAGGGCAAGCTAAGAATTTTAGTGGAAGGCACTTACACATTGTCATCTATTGTTTAGTTACATAGAAGTTTTTCTTGGAGAATTATATGTGGGGATCCATATATCTCATTTTGACATGATCCCAGAAAAAGAGCAGTAAGAATTTGACAATTTAGCAAAAAGTATTTCTATTCAATTTCTTGCATTGCGTTCATCACTGTAGCATTGGAGCACTTTCCAGCAGAGCAGTAAGCCACACGGCTAACACGTCACATGTTTGTTCTTTCTTCCTCTCCCCAAGAGGACAATTGTGTGTGGCGTTTTCCTTTTCTTTCTCTTGCACGCGCAGACTGCTGGGGAAAATTTATGCTGGGGAAGCTAGGGTGAAAGACTTGTGTTAGTGTCAAAGATGATAACTGCAATGGTACTTCATCCTTCTGCAAAAGCATTAGAAACCCATGCAGAGATTAACTTTGTCCTTTGAGTAAAATAATCTTTTAGCCTTATGTACAAAGTTGTTCTCTCTTGTTGACCTACCCTAAATGCTTACTGCACAGAGCACCCAACGAAGGCAGAGGCGTCAGCATTGTGAAAGATACAGAGCATTGGTGAAAACGTGGTCACAGCCATCCACTAGAATTTGTAACATTCTAAGCTGGACTATTTTCCATTAGCAGACACACTAATTTATGTAATGAAATGTTGAAACCACTTACTCACCAAGAAGAGCCTGTCAACATTTTCCCAACAAAACTCTTCCAACAGAAAAACTGGTGTTCTGACTAAAATTAAATTTTTACAAAAAGTATCTACTTTCTAAGGAAATTTTGCCTGCTTGTTGAAAAAAATAAAAACATGAAAAGTTTTTGAAGCCCATTCTCTGAAAAGTTCTAGTCACAGGCATAAACTTAGCTTCTTTTCACACATCTTGACAATGTTTAGATCTGTTGACAGTGTTGTTATCAAGAAATGCCGAGGGGACACGGACAGAAATCTGTTTCATGTAGCTCATTTAAGTTAATACCTTCTCCTACCGTTTGCTATCCCAGCACAGCCAGTATGTCCAGAAATAGATGGAAACAACTGTGTGCAAAGGGTGGCTGGTGATAAATCCATCAAAATTAAAATTCAAGGTTCGAAAACCTTGACAACAGGAAGGATCCAGATTTGAATCTGACAGCAAAATGAAAAGAGCAAAATTCTCATTATAAGCACTTCCATGGCGATCTGGGGGATTTAATCCTAGAAAGCTGCATCACAACTGGGTCCAGGTTGCCACTGCTCTCCTAGAGCACCAAGAAGCTTGCTGTCACCTTTGGGGATTCGTTCCTGTTAGGCTTGTGACACCCTGTTCCCGCAGCTTGAGGCCAGGAAGAGTATTAGGAGAATACCTGTGTACAGAGGACCAGCCTAGCACCAGTGATGAAGCCTGGAAATTGATTTTGGCCTTTTCTATTCAGGGTCTAAACAATCTCTGAATTTCTTCGTTAAGATCTCTGATTCAAAGTACATCTCAGATTTAATCAACATCTACCTGCCAAATTTATTCTAATATAACAGTGCCCCAAATAGATAATTTTTTGTTAAATATGCTTGTTAACTAGTATCATAATAGTCTATTTTCCACTCTTTATAAAAATATAAAACCAACAACAACAGGAAAAAACACACACAAAAAACTCACCACCAATAAAAAAAGCTTTACCTTCTCTGTCTAAGTCTTCTATGCTAGATGACCCTTCTGGGACTGACTCTTCTGGAAATTTTAGGCAAATGCCCCCTATAACTCCAAAGCCCAGGTGTCTGGAGAGGAGGCAGGACCCCTTTGTCCATGGAGACGGGCACACCACAGGAACGAGGGTGCTGGCCACAAAACAAAACCAGAATGGTCAGACCCTAGAGTCTTATCCCCTTCTTTTCAACCTCTTATCAACTCTCCTTCCAGCTCTGGCTCTATCAGGTTGTCAATAATTCAATCAGGTTGCACAGCTTTGGGGCTGATTGAGTTCTCAGGCTCTCCTTAACTTTTTCACCACCACCATGTTGTTAGCTCTGTCTGCACAAATGAGGTTTAATCTTACCAGAGCTCTCAGGGGCTCTAAACACAGAGATGTTACTACAATCTCCTTTCTGCACATGTAAATGATTTCTTTAGAAATAAAAGGATAATAACTGAGCACCTTGAATACAAGGGGTCAAGAATTGAGAACAGATTTGATCTTCACCAAGTCACCTGGCATAGAGAGTGCCCAGCATCCACACACCACCTCTGTTGTTCAAATATGTTCCAGTGTTGTGTCTTGCTCGTGGTTTCCCGAATACAAGACCACATTGTATATGCTCACTGTACTCAGTCAAAAGTGACAGAAACATGTTTAAGTAAGGACTGGCCAACACATACAAATGCCAAGCAGATATGTTAAAAGCCAATACTGGAAAATGAAGTTATGTGAAACCTTTCCAAGAAAACTCTACAAATATTCATAAGTCATGCAGCATCTCAAACATCGCTTCATCCAACACTGTCCTAAAGCAGTGGGTCACCATGAAGAAAATGCAAGGCCACGTGTAGTGGAAGGCAATTGAGGGCTTTACCTCTCACCTGTATATGTCCATTGATTCAGTTTATTTTGCCTTACATTTTGCTAATACCTGCATATGGAGATTCTACAGGGAGAAAACCCACGTCCTCGTGGGACAAAGGTGCACCCTCCACTGCTTTTGGAAGGCACCCTGAGGGGAGAACCTGGAGCTGGGATTGAGATACCCAAAATGAGTTTCTTCAGTGTGGGTTGCATTATTCCACATTTTGAAGGGGGATGGGACACACCTTTTCCTAACAAAGGCGTTGAATATTTTGGCTGTGAGCAGCACGAGTTCTTCAAAACCGTCCTTCTCATCAGCCAGGGAGGATGGGACTCATATATTTGGTATTTTCAGTACAATTGCTTTAAGCAACCCCTGAAACTGCACGTGAATAAATGTATTAAGCCCTAGGAATGCAGATAGGGAAGTGAAGACATCAGTTCTGTGATTTTTTTATATCTGCACTCCTGTCAGCATGAACGTTGAAGTCTCTGGAGGTAAAAGTCTGGAGTATTTCACCATCATTGCCAACAAGGTATCAGTAAACTCCATTATGAACCCTCTGGGGGCACGGCAAATGAACAAAAATGTATGTTAGCCTTGGCTCTGTTTTCTATTGTTAGATGAATGAATTAAATCAAACGTGTCTGATCTGAGGGACCGCTTGGGTTTTAAAGTTTGAAGGGATGATAAATGAAGTGTAGCCTTCCTTTCTCTCTTCTCTGAGTTTGTGATGAGCCCAGTGGCCTGCTGAGAGAAGGGAGGCAAAGGGAGCGTCGAGGAATGGACTAACACTGGCTTTGCCATGTCCTCTGCCTGGGAGTCTGTGATAAAAGCTGTATCATATGCATCATGTTTGAGAAGTCTTCATATTGTTTGGTGGCAAGTAATCTTGCATTCATACTAATGTCTTTAGTGGAGATAAGTAATATAATGTTCTTCAATCAACTACATCAAGTAATTTCCAGGACTCTGTGTCCACACTTACAAATACGTATACATGTAAGACTGGTCTGACTCAGGCACCTTAGCTATATTCTTTCACTGAATATCCCTATGAAAGAACCTCTCTCTGCTCAGTCATGGGTGGACCCTACGGACACCATCTGCCTAACTACATCAGTAGGTTAAGGTCCCTAACTGCAATTTCTTGTGCATTTTTCTTCTATCACCTACTTTTCCTGAATGCAGTTGGGTTTATCAATGGTGTGTTTGGAAAGACAAACTCCTGCAACAATTCCTGAAGAGCCTCCCCCATATGCCAGTACCCAAGGACAGCTGCTAGGCTCCCCAGTTTTCCAGGGAGATGAATAACAGTGGTAGCTGAAGACAGCAAGGTCTAGTGAGTCTGAAACTGGTCAAGAATGCAGGAAATCTGGATTTTATTCCAAATCTGTCACTGAGTGTCGTGTGACTGACCTTAGGCAAATCTTTTTTACCTCTCATTATCTCCTGTTCTCTCCCACTCACTTTCTATCTTATCTCTTCATGGTACAAACTCTTTGAGATAGGAGCTGCCACTCTTTACGTACAGAGAACCAGGAGACCTAAGCTGGCTGTTACAGAATTAAAGCACTTCAGTTCTTTAGTACGTGCATATAATTTTTAAACACTTTACAAACAATTACTTAAATCTGCTTTTACAGAGTAGTAAACTGGCACATGACACTCCAGTGACTAGCTTTAACTTCTGAGAATCCGTGGCAAACTATGAACTACAGTCTTGAAATCCTGGCTATTAACCACTTGATACAGTCCTTGTGCTCTTCGTATGGAGTCTGCTAAGTTGGAATTACTCTATCCTTTCCAGTGATATACATCCAAAGCGCTCAATAAAAAAACCCTCTAAACTTATATAACAAATGCACAAATGTATTTTAGCTCAGAAGTATTACGGATCCAGAGTTGTCTTTACATGTCACAATCACATTTTCTTACCCATGCTTTTACCATGTGTTGTAAGCATATGGCATGTTGGCAATGCATGACAAGAATGCACAAAGTATGGTGTCAAAAAAAAATCCTACCAAGAAGTTTGAGAAGCTGCCTACTACTCTATTTGCTCTTGAGTAAGTCAGGCAACTTCTAAAGTACCCATTTTCTTGTAACCTGAAGACTCTCTCTACTATTGCCAGAGGCTTTTATTTTCATACTAAATAGAAACATGCAGCTCTGGAAGGGGCTTGGTATTCTGGTCTCTTGTTCACAATAAACACCAGTGGAGAGTGTATGCCATCTAATCTACCAGTCTCCCACGTGTCTTCCTCATGGGCACAGGAATCCTGATTGTGACTGTCTGTGTGCAATACCAAAACTCTGCTTCTACTATTTGTTCACTGGCTGACACCTTCTACTTTCATTAGTCAGAGGATGAAACAGACAATTAAGGTGCTACTTAGCCTATACCACTAAATTAAATAGTGCAAAGGAGACTTCCCTGCCACTGAAAGCTGAACGTGTATTTCTTAGAACAGTCTGCAGCCCAGTTTTGGCCCAGGCCAACCAGCACCCCCCCAAACCATTCCTCAGCATGGTTCAAGTATTAATAATGTGTACATAGGCTTCACTGTGCCAGATGGCCTTGAGGCCAGGGAATAGTCATGTCCCTACTAGAGGCATAGTCAGTATGAGGGAGCTGATGGCATGTGATCTGAAATCTTAAGATTTAATCAAAGACTCTTGACAGAGAATGAAGCTCCATACCTCTTGATTTGTCAGTGAAAGCAACAGGTATGCAAAAAATCCAGTCACTGTGTAAAGAAAGCCAGGGCTACTCCCTCTATGAAAGGCTACAATGACATCTAAGGCTAATTCCCTCCTATTTGCAAGCTCTTCCCCTGCCCCTCCTCAAATTATACCCTCAACTCCTACTCTAAATCTTGCTCTTTCCTCCAGCAAAAGGACCAGCTCCTCAAGCTGACCCTTAAATGTTCCTGCTAGGTGAGCTTGTCCTGCCTCCAAATTTTTGACAGCAGTAGGAAGGCAATTGCAGTAAGAAGCAGCAGTAAGAAGCAGCCAACAGTCGAGATGGTGCCACCTCACGCTCACACTTCCCAGCCAAATCCTGGGTAAACACTATTTAAAGCAACTGAGAAATGGGCCCTGATCTGCAGAACCTGAAAGAAGGCTGCAGACATCACATTTAAAAATTGCTTTCTAATGACAGTGGCTACTCATTATGTATTAAAACTTTCTGATAATCACACAGGACACTAGAAACAATATTTAAGCAGACCAAGGAATGTTTAGCTCATTTACTAGGTCAAGTGAGCGATTTTGGTACTGAATACCCAAATTCATTCTCAAGTAAGGGGATGGTAAAAAGAGTAAACTTCTTTCAGTTATCAAACTACTTGACACCATGCCAACAGGTATTAAGTAGACAGAACATGTCCAGCTAAAAACACTGAAAGACAGTGTGAAAAGAAGCAAATTAAACTATGAATTACAGTGTGTTTTCAAAGACTGCGTTATAGCTGGTGGCAAGCAGTGTATCCTAGCAGCTCAGAAAGAGACAAGGAATCACAATTCATGGCACAAACCAGTTCACAGCTGCCCACCAGAGAAGTTGTTGTCAGGATTATTTTAGCAGAAGTCAGATAAATAACAAGACCTATAGCAAGGCTGCCTAGCATTGTCGAATGTATATTCTCGTTGTAAAATGGGCAATACTGAAAATACTCATAACAATAGTGATGTTGAATGCCCATAGCCCTGATCATTTTCAAGGTGTGTTATAGTAACCCTACCACATCCCACAAATATAAGGACGACTGATACGGTTGTGATCAGTATAACATCTGATCCATTTATGAAAACAGACCTGTATTCTCTATTTGACAGCACCTCGGACTAAATCCAAATGGCCAGTCACACATTTGCTGTACTCAAATTTTCCTCACTATTATAAACTACACGTTAGTTGTTAAGTAACTCCTCTTTAACAGAAAGGTAAATTTGGATAATCATGTGCGTACAAAATAAAGCATCAACTGACACCATGTAGAGGATGCAAAGTCATCCCTTTTTCTTCTCTCACACAAAATTAGTAGACATTATCTCTACCAGTGCCTCTTCCTTCCTAATAAAATTATGCTATGTACCTTAGAAAACCCAAACATCGTTCTATAAAACATGATGTACTGGACAAATGAAACTTAAAAAGTTAATTTCATTAAGTGAATAGGAAGATGAAGCCATTAGTAGTGATGAAGTGGAATTTTTAATTAGCTAGAAAATAAAAGGTAAATCCTTTAGTAGACATAAGGCAGCAAAGGAATTAACATTGAAAGAGATTAGGGGCAAATATCTTCTTTTAGATCCATGGGAGTCTGTACCCCAATACTATTTTCTCCTTTGTTGCCCCAAACTCTCCTGTCGACATTAGTGTGCAGAGAGGGAGCAGAGCATCAAAGACAAGGAAGGTCTCTGATCTGCTTGGATGTCTCTCGGCAGCTCTTCTTCTTGGCCTTTCTCCCTATCGTCACCTACCTCTTATGCCTCCTCTGCTTAAGAGACAGCACACAGAAATGCTGCATAACTTGTCGATTGTACTTTGCAGCCTCAGCCCTGGTAAATGTTGGTGGGTTTTACCCTATAGGGTGTAAAATGAGCAGACCTTTTTTTTCTTGTGCGAGTAACGGAGAAGGAAAGCTGGAGTCTTGGGTTTGTAGTGTGCAGCTGGGACAAGGAGTGGAGAAATCCCGAGCTCCAGCTCCGTGCCCAGGCTCCCTCCCGCTCTTGTGTTGGACAGGTCTGCCAGCCTCAGCCTCAGAGCTGGGAACTTTGGTTTTCTGAATAGAAGATACATTAAAACCGCAGTTTGGGAACCATTAAAAAACCCAACAGAACCCTATTCACAGTTGCGTTGAAGCCCGTTAACAGTCTCAGCTGTCAAAAGTGGGTTTTTTTCCTGAGAAGTTGAAATGCTTGCTTTAAACTTTCAATGCAAAATGTTTTGATTGTTCTTTTAACTGAAATTTCAATTTCAAAGTAACCTAACTTTTTGAAATATATATATATTTAGAGAAGTGTTACAGAGTCCCAAAATAAAAAAGGGAAATTTTGTATGAAAATAAAATTTGGCCAGTGTTTTTATTTTAGTCTAGTCATTGAAACTTCAAATTAATGTAATAAGATAAAATTGCAAAAAATTAAAATATTTAAAAGTGTTCCACTTATTCTTAAACTACATGCTACAAATCCATGTGATTAATTTAGCAAAGTAAGAATTCAAGTTCGAACACTCAAAAGAAAAAACCTCCACCATGCCCCAAAATGATACTTTTGGTATCTTCTTGTAATTCAGATTAGATTATTTCTTCAAGGAAAAAAAAATTGCATTTTTTCCCTTCATGATCACAGGACTGAGATGGGGTTGTTTCAATGCCTTAACAATCCAGAGCAGTACATGTATCTCAGTGTCTGTGCCCTTTAAGCTTTCCCACTCTAACCCTTCCTCAGTTCTCTCTAGTGTTCCTGTCTCAGCTTGCAGGAACGTAAACGCAGCCGTGTTGTGTAAGCCCTCAAACTGCCCATCTCCATGTAGCAATCGTAAAGGGCAGTGACAAACGGACCAATCAGCTCCCTCTTGACACATGCAGTTTCCTTGAAGCCACTGAAATCAGTAGAACTGTTGCAAGCAAATTAACATTGGTGGAAATACAGTTCTTGGCAGAACTAGTCATGTTGTCTAGGTTATATTTAAGAGTTATAAAAACTGTTGACCAAGGCACATCTATAGCTTACAATAATCATCGCAATTAGAAACAATAAATGTTAATAACTTTGCTTAAGTTATTAACTTCTTCAAACACAGCCTAAGCACAAGATCTGAATTAGCTTTATAAGAAAAGTTTTAAGTGACTGATATTATGCTGTTAAGACCATTTGGGACAAAGGAAAGTAACACAGGTGCTAAATTTTGTAAATGACCCAGTTTTAAACTAACTTTAACAGGCAAACTAATGAATGGTGTTATATGAAATTCATCCAATACTTGTAAAGGAAGAACCCAAAGTTTGGTGAGGACATGTTGCACTGTTCAGAGGTAAAAAAAGAGATTAATCTCTTTTCTATAAACCAAACAATACCAGGCTGTAAATTTTGGCCAGTGTCTGTCTGCTGTTAAGTGTTATCTATTTTATGGACTTGAATGGACCATAAATATCCTAGCAAATTAAGACATTTTAATTTTAAATGTTTTATAACCTATTCTAATACTTCGATGGAGGAATTCACCTCCATCAACCAAGTCAGTGAAGCTTACATTCTTGAGGGAGGTCTTAGCTTGATAACTTTATTCTTTTATATAGATATACTTTAGGTATTTAAATATAACTCCAGAATAACCCCAACAGAAGAGGCGCAGAGATGTCCTCTTCTGTCAAAACACTCTGCAACCAGTTGGTTAGAACACATGCTTGGATAAGGATGAGTTGGAACCCCATCAGACTGAGAAGGGAATTATATTTGGTTACCCCAGGTTGAGGACTTTGATTTGATGCATAAAACCCAGCAGCAGCAATATTTTAGAAGGAAATGGCCACAACAGCATTTCCAAAAGGTCCAATCCTGTTGATATTCATGAGGCACTCCCATAACATACCTTCTGGTTGAAGCTACTGAAGAGACTGAAATAGTGGAATATGGAGGTTTCTGGATCCTCATTGTATTTAAATAAGCTGGAAATCAGTATTGCCTTGATCAGAGGTGTGGCGCAGGGTGCGAGCACACTTCCAGGTACGTGGGCATCTCTGGAAAGACGGGGAGGCACGCAGGGGCTAACAGGTTTAGGAGTTTTGCATTGCAACTCTGGACCATCATCTTTACTTTCCATATCCATCCTGCTTTAGCCCCCCATGTTTTTACCAGTGAACCTTTTAACCAGCAGTCAGGGAACATATTTTTACTGTGATTGTAGGTTCTGAGGAAAATAGCTGGTACAGTGCTGTTATGTAGCTTGAAACACACGTACCACAGTGAGACTTACACTGTCATTTGGTACAAAACATTCAGACACCACTACTTACAAGTCGACTCAGTTATAACACAGTTTGCATTTGCACCTAATATTAGTTGTAAGCATTGTAGGGACTCTATGCTGCATGGCTGAACTGTTTGATTTAAAACAAGGCAACAAAAAGGCTGGTAAATGGCCTAGTTGCCTTTAAAAATGCCCATCCATGTCTTAAAAAGAAAATCATGCTAAAATAATCACACTAGTCTAAAATCAAGCAATCAGATTCTATTTGCAAATGATTGTAAAATTGGGGTAAAAAGTGTGAATTGAGCTGAAATGCAACACTACTAACCAACTATGTTCTAGAGGCCTCCCTTAATTTACTTTTTTTTAATCTAAGGGGACAAAAAATAAGGTACTGCTGTTGGTACATTATTTCTGCTTAACGCACAAGATCAGTAATTAAATATATTTCTGCTGGTCTTGTGGCCATATGCCTGCAATATGTAAAAATATATTTGCTTCTTTTCTTTTTTTTTTAATTCCTTTTGTTCCCAGTACTGACTGCCTGTCAGAGTGAACCCTCCAGATTCCTGTGTGCTGGTATCCATGGGCTCTTTCTTGCCAAGCTGCCAGTCTGGAGCGTCACACCTTACTGCCTTTAAAGATTGCCCTGCAGAGATAGAGGAAAATGGCAATTTTTACATGATGCAGTCTGGCGGCCCAGGAGATTTGAAGTCAGAACTGGTGCCAAGATTTACCCAGGAGAGCAAGCAGAGGCAAAACAGAGAACCTGGGCCAAAGGAAAAAAAAAAAAAAAAAAGGAAAAAAATAAAGCAAAGGAAGAAGGGAGTGAAAGGGAGGAAAGCGTGGCAGAGTGGGAGCAGGTTTTCTGATCAAGGGTGGAACACAGGGCTAAGCAGTGGACACTACATGTTGTTTGCACGTGCTTATTAAGAGGGTCAGGGTCCTAAAGAAAGTCAAAGGGAAGAGGTCGGCTTTTTTTGCATGCCCCAAATTGTAGTAGATTGCAGAATGTAAATGAGACAATTATTACACCAATGCTCATCAAGCTGTGCTGGAAAGACTTCAATAGCCTGATGAATATGCATGCAAATTTGTTAATTAAGTTAATTATTCTGCTGAAAATTCATTTGTCTTCCAAGGACATTTTCCCAATGATTTTAACATGCTTGTGCCATTAGTCATGCTCCATGCTATTTAACATTACTTTTTGTCCACTTTTTCTTTTTTCCTTCCTTCCTTCTTGCTTTTCTGTTCTATTCAGGTTTTTTTATTAAAGCTTTAAAACCAGATGATTGGTTCTCTTAATTGACCCCTGCAACGCTGGAAGACGCTAGCAGCCAGCTCCGTAGGAATCCCCTAAAACCAGATTTCGTTCAAATACATGCTTCATATATAAAAAGTCCCTAAAATGTCACCTAGGAAAGAGGGGGTGCCAGGGGGAGTGGAGAGGGGGGAGCGAACCTATCTGGCATCATTTGAGCTGGAGTCTGAATGAGTCCACGCGGGGATCGGGAGGGATAAATCTGTCCCTGCTGCAGGCTTTTTCCTCAGTGGCAGCCTTGGTTTGGCACAGGGAGTTACCTTGCTCTGAAAGGTGCGATCTCCTCACACCTCCCTTCCCTCTGCCTGTACAGCTATACACAGAAACATATGCGTTCAAAGAGGAACAAGAACTGAGATACTTTTCTGTCACCATGAGGGCCAAAACCCGTTACCATGGCAACAAAAGGGAATCGTGAGTTTAAAAATCATGTCTAAATGGCAAAATGAGATACTTTAAAGAAACAGAAGGATTTTTTTTTTTTTTTTCCTTCTGTGAAAGAGAAGCACGGTATTGTTACAACTTCACATGATTACACTCGCAAAAAACAGGACCTTTCTCTCTCCATTCTCAAATCCCCAGCATTTGAACATGTGTCAGAGTGCACAATGACTATTTTACATTTCTAATATGCATTAGGCTTTTTCTATAACTCCACAGCATTTAGCTGCTGGTTCCTCCTAACTTCACCGATCCTTATTCTATTACTCACTTATTCTATTCTGTCACACATGAAAAATAAATTATTTGTTTTTTCAGCAAACAGGAAAAGTCCCAGTATGACCACGGGATGCTTTCTGCCTTCCTACAGCAACAAGGATACCAGGAAAATCTTAACAGAAAAGGGGTTATAAGGAAGGGAGAACTGCAGATAATGGAGTTTAAGAAAATTAATTGGCAAGATTTCTCTTTTGTGCAGTCCTTATACATTACACAGTCTGAATGGCACTGTAGTGTCACATAGATCGTAAACCAATTAGGATGATATTTTAAACCCTGTAATTTCTGTAATTCCATCTGCTTTAGATGGTTTAATTAGTGAAAGTTACAAAAGCCAAATATATTTGAATATTTTGAAATCAAGCCCAAAGGCAAGAAATAAGAGTTACCGAAAACACTTGATGTGCAAGTGGGCATATTGCATGAGTATATGAAAAAGGGGAGGGGAAGTCTTTTTCTTTTCAGGTTTTTTTTTTTGTGTTTTTTTTTTTTTTTTAAATGGAAGATTGGTTAAACAATATTAGTGGTGAAATCCCAGCGGTACAGAAGACAGTGGCAAAATCACCATGGACTCCAAAAGGGTAAAAGTTCATCCCAGAAGAAGACAATCTTTAGTCCTGAGCTATTTTTCTAGCAAGGATATAACTGCTTTCTTAATTACTTAGACCCCATCCCGCTCCTTCTGAAATCAAATACAAACTCCTCACTGGGGACTCTGAGCAATCCCTTCTTTTGCAGTATGTAGTTGGGAAAATCTACAATATTTCTGACTTTAAGATGGTGGAGGGAAAGACTGGTCAATGGGTATAGCCCTTATACTTCCAGAAGCTCTATCCTGAAGCCATTACCCCTACTGTTTTATATCCTTAACCTTTGCCCAGTGAACTGGTGAATACTTTGATTAAAAACCACTTCTCACTTAGCTGGGTGATTATACACAACATATACCTGCTTTCATCTTTTTAAATTTTACCATGGAGCTGATTGTGAGAAATTAAAATCCATCATTTTCTGGTGTGTTTCCAATTGCTAATAGTAACCATCATAATATGGAAAGCCATCGTGCTGGTAACTTTGTTGCTGCAAATATTCCCAGAGAAGTCCACAAGAAGGATGATTTACATGGAAGAGGGTTACACAAACAACCCATGAAATCACTTTAACATACTGGAAAGAAGAGTAATCTCTCATTTTAAAAAGGAATTTATCAGAACTTTAAGAATGTCTAAAACCAATTAAATTATTAGCACCGCACCGTGTTTGTTTAGCGATGGTATTTCTCCTGCACGGCAGCTGTGCATTATTATGGACCACGAATAGCTTCAGTCAGTGGTGACTGACAGCAGCATACTGAAGACAGGGTGTATGCTATTGCAATGTCTGTCACCCTGTGATTGAGACACCGTAGGTGTCCAGGGCTGTCCTTGCTCACTCTGAAATATTCCAAGGTAAAACTGTTACTCATAAAAAAAAAATGACTTGTCTTTCCACTTAACAGGAACACAATAATAGAAGTGAGCTATTAATTCATGGTGCCTCCTACAGTTTAAACAAATCACTTTTGTTCTAGCTGTTGTGAGAAATGTCAAGTCAATGAAAATATCTAACATAAAAACAATTGTCAAACAGTAACGATGAAATGGAAAAAATAAGGGGAAGCAACAGTTATATAGTAGTGTTAAAAAAAAAGACTTATAAAATACCTGTGTCATTACAGGGCAACAGCTGTTTTCTGTAACTGTCGGGAAAGGTTTTACTAATAAAATCAGGCACATACTACCCTCTTGCATATTTGGTTCTGTAGCCATTTGCAGTGTGGTACTTTAGTGAAGGAGAAAGGAGAGGAGAAATGAAAAAACTTTTCTCTATCCAAAACCCACACCCTTGACGTCAATCAAAGTCACATCAGAAGCAGCTGTAAAGATGAAGGACACCTCCTGCTCCTGGGATTGCCCAGCTGTTTGGCTCTTGCTCTCTATAACGCAGACAGCCAGCTTGCTTTCCTTTCCATAGCCTAACACTTGAATCCAAGTGTCCTTGTGACAGCTGGTAATTGTCACTGTAGGTGTGCCGTGAACATACACCTTTCCTCCCAGTTCACAACCCACTGGTAAGGGGTGGCCTGAGCTTGCTCTCCAAGTTGCTGAGAACACCTGAGTCTTTCGCTAGTGGCTCCATTACACATAAAGTGTAAAGCTAACAGACCATGGAAAATAATTCGGGCAAACACCTCTGGAGCCCAGAACTATCAGTTTTTCAGGTAATCTCTTTGGGGCAACGTATCTGTGGTCATACACTCTATTAAATGAGCAAATTTGAGTGAACCATAGATACATAACTGATAGGAAATTTTAAAAGAGGAAAGCACTATTGCTTAGCAGCTGAGAGCCTCCTTTCATTGGGCAGCTCTGGTTCCTGTGCCCTTGCTTCATGTTTCTTTCTCCTCTGGACATCATCAGCACATTTTGGGATTAGTTGCCTGCTCTTTAGCACTCCATGACTCCACTGCAAAAGCATTAAGGATTTAGCCGTACAGACAATGTTAGGCAATCCAGGAGCAATAGAAGATCACGATAAACATCTATTCCAGGACAAAGCAGAGGCAAAAAAAAGAAGAGGAAAAAATCCAGAACAAGGGACAAAAAGGAAAGAATGAAATATAGATATTTATTCAGCATTATTACAGCAGAACACTACTGTCCCACAAGGGTTAAAATTCCCTCCACAAGTATGTTATATAGAAAAATCCAAACCATATCTCCCCACAGGCATAGCCAGCAGAATTAGAGGTCAACAAGATGCCTGATGCTCAGTGCTGGGAAGCCAGTCTGTCATCTTCTGCGGAGGGATCGCTGGGCTGCTCTGCACCAGCAGCCTCCCTGCTGTCCGGTGGCCCCAAGGCTCAGCTGCCCATCAGCTCCCACCGGCAAAGAAGAGCACAGCTCCCTTTCCCTGGCATGAAGAGAGGCAAAAAGGCATCTCCCTACTCTCCACAAAGAGCGTCTCCTGCACTGCTGCTCTTCCTGTTGCTGGAAACCAAATCCTACCAGCCAGCTCTTCTCAAACCTTTGTTTCCCCTTCTGATAGCAGCAGCACCCACCTGGGACATATTAGGGCCCGCAAACTCATCACAGAGGGGGGATCAGCATCTCCTCTTTCCCATGCAAGCTGTGGCCTCTTGACAGGTCTGTGAGGTCTGGCCCACCACACAGGACACGTGTTCTGCAGAGCTGCAGCAGCTCTTTGGGCTCTGGACTGGATCCTGGAGGAGGTCTGTGCCTCCGGGCATGGACAGCAGAAGCAGTGTCACCATGCGATGGAGATGACATTGGGCCCTGGTGTTTTTCACAAGCCACCAGAGCAGGGAGAATATTTCCATTTGTTTCTTACACTATCATGAATGGAGAGTGGTTTACTGCCCTGACTGAATGTATTATTGACCTCCAACAGTAACTTTAGGCAGAGTTGGGCCGTTACACCTCATTACTGCCTTGTCTTGCTGCTTTCTCCCTCCAAAAAGCACCACTCAAGTTGCATTCAACTTTCACTGACTTAGAGCTGCACTGCAATGTTTCTCACTCCATCGACCCTCAGAGAAGTACTTAATGTATCCTGAGGGACCGTTTTTCTCAGGGTGTTTCCCCTCAAGGACTCAGACAACCCTTGTGCTCCTGCCTCCTCTGCTGCCTTTTCTATTGTTGTCTCCACTGCTAATTGTGGATGTGACAAGGAGGTAGCAACAGTGGTAAAACCTTAAGTAAAATGTTGTTAAGTCCGAGCCTTCAACTGCAAAAGAAACTTATAAGGAGAGTTGACTCAGCACACTACTGCAACAATTCATTTCCTTTTTTTAAATCCAACTCAGCTTATTTAAAAAAAAGAGGGGGGAGAGGGGGGGAAGAAATGGCAATAGACTTATCAGTGAATTAGTCACGGCAGATTTTGGCTCTTCTAAGACTGGCAAAGCTACAGAACTATACCTAATCCTGTCGCAGTCTTAAAATTAATATCATAGCCCACTCTCATTCTGTGCACTAGAGCATTCACTGTGGTTTTCCCTCTGCGGGAAAGACTGTACTGAACCCACAAACTGCACAAGTCAAGGCACACATGTGCAGCGTGAGCGTTCCTTGGGATCACAGTTGGAAATGCCCAGGCAGTCCAGAGGATGAGAGGTGCTTGTGACAGACCTCCAAAAGAGGGGCAGAACTTTGCTGAGGGGACATGGGCTGTCAACGCTGCAGTCATGATCGGGCAGGAGCTCAGCATTTCTGGCACCATTTGCTGATGGTTTCTGCCTTTTTTTCTCATTCACTTCCCCTACGAAGGCCAACTCCATCCCATTCTGACAGCACAGCTGTGTTGGTCAGAGGTGCGATGAGATGTGTTCTCTGTCAGCGTAAGCTGCCACCACGCTCTGGCACGTTATTTTTCTCCAGTTATCATTAACACTTACAGTGAATAAACCTCTTAATGCAGATTGCCGCAAATCCCCATTTGTCTTCTGTTCTTTTAGGCGGAGAAACACAATATGTGTCTGCGCTGCAGTCACAACAAAGACGGCGAGTTCTGCCCACGGTCCAAGCTAGTTTTAAACCAGCAGCCGTGTGGAGGCAGAGCCACCCTACAGACGGCAAGAGACAGATCGGCTCCTGCTGAGCATCCCCGGATAGCATGAATAAAGCCAGTCCAGCTACACCGCAATCACAGCGGCCACTCTTGGGTAGAGACACACTCGGGTGTGTCACAAGTCTCACCATAAAAATTGCAAATGTCTTCAGCTGAAGACACTCCTGTGAGTTTCTTGCCAACGATGAGATATTTGGGATTTCTCTTGAAATCCCAGTACTTTCGAATCATGCGATTGTGTCAGCAGTTTCAGCCTCCAGTTTATAAAAAGGAAAGCAAAAAGTAAATCTTTAGCCAGGAAAAAAGTCTTCAAGTGAGACCCCCCTTCTCAGAAAAACAAAAAGAGGATGAAAAGACAAGCATCTCTAGAGATTTTTTGAGGGCTGGACGCATGAGGTGTTGCTCATCATGTTTTGATTTATTCTGTACTTCTTACGAGACTTCATCTGCTGGTCTCTGCAGTGAATGCCAGTGGAAGTTTTGTCATGCTTTGTGCTTGCACTAATGTATGCTTTTCCATACACTCAAAATTTTAGGAAATGCATGTCTCTCAGAGTCCAAAACCCAGCTACATCAACAATTTAGACTGCAGGGTTTTTTTAGCTTTACTTCAGTGACAGAGCGTTTTAAGCTAATGCATGCTGAGCGAACATCAGGTTCTTATCCCACGATTCTTCGTCGTGATATTACTACATTACCCGGTCCAAAGGAACAGGCACACAATATATTTGAGCTTATGTGATAAAGAAATAACAGACATGCTGGAAGGAGGGCTTCCTGCCCGGCTCACCGAAGAACTATGTGTACACCCAAAGTGCTGGCGGGAGGTACAACGTGGAGGTGGAGAAAGAAAAAAAGGGAAAAAAGCCAAAAAAGACAGACAACCAACAAACTGATGTGTACTTTCTCTCCACGGGTCACTACAAAATGTAATGGGAAGGGACACAACAGCATTTGCAAATGAGCACATCACTAGAATAACTTAGGGGCAATAATTAACCACATGGGTATTACTGTAAACTGAATTCAGACCTTCCGGTATAGATATTGATCTAAATCTTCTTGACCAGAACAGACCAGGGTTAACTTTCAGTGGATTTAATGACTTTGCTTTCAAAGGGGAAAAGGGAAAAAGCCACATGTTGAAGATACACTACAGTTAGCACACACAAATAACATAATGCCAGTTAAAAAACAATTCACTGGCAGGGATTTATTTTTATTATTATATTTTCTGTTGCATCATGTGAATTACCCCTTTTAAGCTTTTTTGAAATGACTCAGAGAAATACAGACTTCTTTGCAAAAGTAAATAGGGCAGTGTGATTTCAGGTTTTCCTTTCCTCCTTCCTCTCTTCTTTCCCTCCTGCTCCCTCACTGCCACTCCCCTTCCCCTGTTTACAATCTCAAATGTATTTACTGATCATCAGCAAATGCGTAAACGATGTAGTCGGGATGGTTAACATTCTGTTTAGCCAAGATCTTCAACCTTGAGCTCGCAAATGTTGCTGTGAGCACTGGTGGCTAAAGACAGAGGTTTTCAATTATAGCCGTGCAAGTGCTTAATGTGTGCATCTGTTCTGCAGAAAGGCTAAACATCTTTAAAATTTTAACACACGCACACTGACATTGTAAAAGGAAAATCAAATGTCATTGAGAAGCGAATGGTTAAAAAGGTTGCTGAGGATCTTATTTGCATTTTTTGGATGGCTAATTAGGTCACAAGGGTTAATATGTTAAAGAATGGTCTGTCTATTGTTATGTTGGCTGTCAGAGCCTATCTCAATCAAGCATAACTACAGATTACGGGGCAGCTGTCTTTGATCAAAATCTGAGTCCTTGTTTAGTCTTGGTTCAAAATGAAAAGCCTAATACTTACTATTTTAAAATATTTTGTAGCCTAAGTGCCATTGTGAGTAAAAGTCCTGCTGAGGAAATCAAAAGCTTTCTTATGAAAAAACCAGGAAACTTCTCACAAATTTAGGTTGTCGGTCTGATGCTTTGTACCAGAATGAAGTATGGTGATGTTGGCATCATTTTTTTCCTCCCTAACAAACAAAAACTAGTCCTGTACCACCCTGTTTCAGGAACTTTTTCAATGTGAGCAACATTTGCTAAAGACTTGTGTCCCTTCTATATACTGAACTGGAAAAAACACTATTACAATGGACATTTTCCCCCATTATAGTGAACAATTACTCGGCAGTCTAAGTTATTTTAATGGACATATCACTTTAAACTAAGCTTTCGCATCTGTTCTGCCCTCTAATTACAAATGCAAAAAGAACATAATTCACAATTGCGTAATAAAAAAGGAAGCTGTAAGTGATTTAAATGTATGTGTATGTTCTTCAGTAAACACAACATGCAATCTGCTATGTTTTTCCCATGTACTGGGAACAAATCAGATGGAAAACCTGATGTACCAACCAGAGATTCCTCTTTCTCTCTCCCTTTATTCCCCTAGTAGAAGAAAGATTTCGCCGTATGAATGAGTCTGTTGAAGAAGCAAACTGGTAGAAGAATCAAGTACATTCTCCTGCTTCCTTCTTATACAGTAGAGGATTGACTAAAGCTGAGCAAGTACTTCACAGTTCTTAATTTAACAAATTTTGATGTCTTATGTCTGCAATCTGTCCCTAAGTGACTTTTTTTTTTTTTTTTTGTAGTTCTTCTTAAAGAATTAGGAAAAAATGACACAAGGGTTTTTTACCCTCTTTTTGGTCAATACTACATTTTTTTGCAATAATTTTCTACCCACTTTTGATATTTTTCTCTGTTGCAGTTACTACAAATACTGGAGGAATTTTGCTACCATTTTTGTTCCCAACCGAACACGGTTCATAAGCAATTTTGAACAGCCATCTGATACGCCAGTTTGGGCAGACTCAACTAGTTGTTACTGGAACACAAGTTACTTGCTTCATGTCTCCCTATCACAGTGGGTCTCAGAAGTAGGATGACAGTAAATGATTGCATTTAAAGGTTTTATTTTTCCTCTTAATATTCACTTCAAATTCACAGTTCCTATAAATATGCCTGATAGGAAAGTCTTGTATGAAATCCATGTATGAATATGTAAATAATCAGTAAGATCATTTTGACATCTACCCATTTGTTCCTGTAACACTATATAGAGAGCAACAAAGGTACAGCTGAGAAATAATTTTCTCTAGCCTATCACCTAGACTGCTTGCTTTTCCAGTTGTTACCACCAGGCTAGATGGATGACATGCTCGCTTGTGATTTCCTCACACACTTCCACAACCCACATGTGGGCTTCAGGACTTCTCTCCACAGTCAATGCTCTTATCTAGCAATGACCCTTACAGAATAACTACTATAGGGGCTGGTATTGTGCGTTTTGTGGATTTCCCCTCAAATATATAAACTGTTCATCAAAGCACAGGAGAAGACATCAGAAGAAATACCGATGTGTCTGAAAGTTTTTGCCATTTTTTTCCTTAGCTATGTCTGATATAAGCCATCCTCTCACTACATTCCTCTCCTCTCATTTAGATTGCCCTGTAAGTTTATGGAAGGGATGGTATAACAGAGAACTTAGCTTTTCAGCTCAATCCTTAGATCCCTGATGTGATGAGGTCTCCAAAGGTACTTGCAAGGAGACATCACCCACCAGTGATCTGCAACAGTTATAGGGTATTATCCCCGTACGTCACCTAACAGACCAGAAGAAACTCCATTTTCTTAACTATACCACCATCTGATATGTAGCATGGTTTATGGGACATTTTTTCACCTTCTCCCATTGAAATAATGGAGACTGGCCACAGCTATGAGCAGAATGGACCATTGCCCACTTTTTAGAGTCCTCTGAGAATCTCATGTAGTAATATCTGTTGAAAGGACCAAAGCCTCAAATCTTTAATTTTCCCTTATTTTCATGGTTGTTGGTCTCCCACTACTTGCTCTAAGTTTGTAACAGTATCTCAGGAGTGTTTGGTAGTGTGTGACGATGCATGGAGCTCCCTATTGATCCTCCATCCCTTACAACACCTAATTATTGTGGCTAAACAGCTGAGGAACAGCAGTGCCCACACGCTCCTGTCGTTATTCCACGTTAGGAACAGATCTAGTTAGCAAATCACAAGCGAGGCTTTAAGCTTAATGATGTAAAGCTTTGGGGAAAAGCCTGGATCTGCAGATTTCACTGATGTCTGCCTAAAGCTGAATTTGCACGACAGCTTGGCAAGCCCTGGCCGAAAAGCGAGTTCCACCATACACACTCCCCTGGACTTGACGTCATTTTCCAACAGAGATGCAATCCTACGCAGCCTGGGGTGCTAATGTACCAAAACAAAATGAACGGGCTTTCGTTGGTAGGTCTGAGAACTCTGCGTAGCAAGACAGAGTGAGGATTCAGCATCATACAAAAAGCCCGCCGCAGAGGCAAAGGCAGGCAGCCCACGGCCCTGCCAGCCAGCCACACGGACCCTCTCAGAGTGTCACGGAGCCATAATTCAGCCAGAGCTATGGGCTAGGAAACGTCTGCCTTACTTTTGGTTTGACAGGCCCATGCCAACTCCCTCAAAGAACAGAAAGTCAACAGCAGTGTAAAATTTAGAGAGAAAATCGGGTTTCCAGAAAGAAAGTGCACTGAGTGACAGCACAGAAAGCTAAAATGGATGTTCAGGACAACACACATTGGGTACCAGCTTCCAGATGCCTCCCTGGGACGTTTCAAGTCTGGAGCAAGCGAAACTGATATCAGCACAGCTTTCAAGGGATAAAAAGAAAGGCAGGTAACATCATTCATTTTCCTTTCCTCGCCTCTCTCCCCATCTAGTAACTGCTGAAACATGGCAAAACAGGGATGTCACACCAGGGTGCTGCGGGGCTGGAGGCTGCGGCATCCCAACACACCCGTGCTCTCCCATCCCTTCCCTCCGCTGTCCCTGGCTGCAGCTGGCACAGCAAATGGCTGCTTTCTCACCGCAGCAGTTGGTTTCTATTGTTTCTATCGGGCATCAATAGGCCTCTGCTGCTTCATTTTATCCCCGTAACAGTGAGTGCCCCAGCAAGCTGCTGCGCTGTTTGTCTCTGTAGTCCCTGGGGACTCTGGCGGAGACCGCGTTTTTTCTCCAGAAATGGCAGGTGCCCGCTCTTTGACAAGGTGAATTTAAGTCTAGCGCGGCAGACGTACTGGGAAGAAAACAATCCTAGCCTGGATTGTGTCTCTGGCATGAAAGGCAGGCATTTTCACTTGGGTAGCTCCCGTCTGTTCTGGGCAGTTCGGTGCCCTCATGTCGGGCGGGAAGGGGAGCTACCACACCAGAGGGAAGCCATGTCAAGCCCGTAAGCAGCATGGGCAGGACCGGCCCCCCGGCCCCCAGCTCTTCCTTCTCCCTGGTCCTTCTCCCCATTTTCAGGCTCTTCGCAGCTGATTGCCCTGTGCAAGGAGCCAGGCCAGGCTGCATGCTTAACTTTCCCCTCACTTGTTTTTGTCCCTGTTTGCTTTCTACCCTTCCTGGTGATTCCTCCGCCTCCTCCCTGCCCCACAGCAGTAGAATCCCCCTTTTAAACAGACACACGGCTGACACCACGGTGGTGGATTAGAAGCAGGGTCTTGCTGGCAGGTCACCATCTTGCACTCTGCTGCTCTCTGCTTCTCACTGCAGCAGCTGCCAAAACCACCTGTATCACCGTTTTGGCCTCTGAAAGTATCCCCTGTTCCTGGTCCTGCTGGACCACAACCCCTGGAGCAGCCATTCATCTTCTCCTATGGCTCCTGAGGACTGCCCCGGTGCTCTCTGCAGGAGCATCCTTTTTACACCCATAATTGCAGCAGAAACCCCAGAGGTCCCAAATGAGACATGAAGAAGCACAGGTTTGAGGCAGAGGAGCCAGTGCTGCTGGTCTTTCTGGTGGGAGCTAGTTGAGAACTGATGAAACCCTCCCATTTGATGTTTTTTCTCCCCTTGAACGTCCTACTTCTTTAGGAGCGCTGCGAGCCTGCCAGGAAGTAGGCTGACCTAGAGAGAGGAACAGAAACATTTTTGGTGATGAGAAGGGAGCAAGAAATGGGAGGGTTTCTCACTGGTAAGAAATATCCTTCACAGAACTGCATCAAATTTGGCAGCTCTGAGAAATCTCTCTGGAACTCCTCGCCCCATCATATGTCATGGCTAAATGATAAAACACACTGTTCTCTCACTAAACAAGACTGGAAAAATCCAGAAAGTAAGACATCGCTTTCTCCTGAGAGGTACCACCTCTCAGCCAGAGGCCAGGTGGGCTGCGAGAGGACTTTTGCTACTGTGTTTCGTATGAAATGAGATGGTCTCAACCTCCGTCATGACAGTTGTGAGTACAAACAGTTGCAGACAGATGACAAATCAACACCACAAGAAAGAGGATGGGTCTGTCACGTGGGGAAAACCCTTCTCACAGAAAATAAAGCTTTCCACGCTGAAGGAAAGACTGAACGGTTGAGGCTGAGTAGCCTTCCAGATGCTTTCCAGAAATTTCATATTTCAACGGGTTTATAATGATCTTTTGTAGGGCCACAATTGCTGAACATTTAAGCAGCAACGACTAAAGAAGATTTTTAAAAACTGAAATAAAAAAAAGAAAATGCAAAAAATAATGTTTAAAAGAGAGTTCTGCTTAGAACTTTGATTCTTGGGATAACTTCACATATTAACAAGCTACACATGTAGGTTCCCACATACCATGTGTGAATACACATGTTTTTAACTTTTCCAGTTGCCCTGCCACTGTGGCCTTGCATGGCAGAGCGGTCTCATATCTCTGCTTCAGAAGGACACTGAAGTGCTGTCAGCCCTCACCGTGCGAGTACTTCCACTGCAGCCAACCGAGATCATCACATTCCCCATGCTACAGCTGCCTGTAAAGCCTTTAGCAGAGGAGGCCCTGTTCTATTTGACTCGACCAACCTCTAAACTTCACGTTTTTTCCCATCATTCCCTTTTTTTGCAAGAAACAGAAAGTAATCAGAGTCATACATTACCAACTCTTTTTTTTTTACCCCCAACTAAGTTCTTCCACCCCATTAAGCACTGTGCATACGCCCTAACCACCCCCAATATACTCAACACATTTTGGGAACCCAGAAAATGTCAATTTCTGTATTTATATCTCTATTTAGTGAATTATGGCACTGGCATTTCTTCCGTTTTTCCATGTAGCTATGTAATACTTCACAATATGTCTTTACACCACTGTGATATTTTATCCCAGCTATTTGGTCAGATAGTGGATATTTTGGTAACTGAATGCCTGCAATTTCTATAATTTCTACACTGTTCAAATAGGGTTACCCAACTTCTGTTAATAATTGGTCATTCCCACACAATGCTTACTAGTGCAGCTATGTCAAATCTTGTGCAAATCAGGAAATCAAAATGTAGAGAGTTTAAATGGCTTGCTAGAGGACTTATCAAGAGTCAGTAGTGAAGCCAGGCACAAAAATTGTACCACATCCTTTCCGGATTTGTGATTTCTCCTACAAGCGCTAGGCCAGTCCAAAACAAATGAGCATAGGATTATCACCAGAATGTATAGTATTAGATAGCTGATGCTATTTTAAAAGTCATTTCAGATAAGGAAAAATATATCAGCCAAGTTTTGTAAAGATGGCAGGTTCCCAAGAGAGGACTGTGGCTGCTGATGCCACAGTAGTTCATCAACTGGATAAGCATATACTTCTGTCTCTGCTAACAAGTCATAGAGCAGAATCAAGGCTGACATGTTTAACTACTTTTAATCTCTTTTCTAATAGGATTAAATCCATTATTCATAGAAATTTGCATATTTTGCAGTATGATGCAAAGGTGGGATTCTGCTCTATTCAATTACAACGC
Source organism: Strix aluco (assembly GCF_031877795.1). Taxonomy (NCBI): domain Eukaryota; kingdom Metazoa; phylum Chordata; class Aves; order Strigiformes; family Strigidae; genus Strix; species Strix aluco. The sequence goes on along the minus strand of NC_133931.1, from coordinate 164,368,673 downwards.
ATGTCATATAGAAGGGACTGTAGCCTACCCAGCTCCACCAATACACTTATTTCTGGCCAGGGGTATTTTTCCATCTTTAAAGTTTTCTATGGAGGAAGTTTTGGCCAACTGTTCTTTCACTTATTCTGGCTACATATACTTGCTTTACTGTAGAACTTACTCAGGCAAATTTCTGTGGGCAGAATATGATCACAGTATTGTGAAAAGTTAGAAAAGATTTTTTTTTTTCCTAGACTTTTTTTTTTTTTTTTTGCATTTTGATATATCTTTTTCTAGACTTGAGACAAAGACGCTCACATTTCCGAGGTATTTCAAAATTTTTAGCAGACCTGGAAAAGCCTGAAAAAGGTTGATTTTAAGTGGGACAGTTTAGTATCTCTCCCCCCACCAAATTCAAACGCTAGCCTGTAATTCATTAGAACGCTACCAACAGCATAGCTCCAGTTAATCTTGAGCTGTTCTAAAAGACAAAGTAAAACTAAAATGTGAAGAAGTCTTTGTACAAAATCCTTGCAAAAGTAGCACGATGCTTTTGAACGAGTCTGCATAATACTGAGCCTCAGAGCTACCAGCAATCTGCGTCGAAACTGGAGAGTTAACTGAAAAAAACCCTCTCAAATCATATGCTTAAAAAAAAATGGGAGATACTGGTAAATCGTGCCAGAAAGCTAAATCAGATGCAACCTAAATTCTGCAGCACAGTAAAATTCACTCCTACAAAGAATTTACACTGAAGAACCCAGAAGCCATCATCTTCACCTGCTGAAGGTGAATTCTCTCCTGAATTTAAAATTGTTAACAAGAATTTGGCTATATTTGCCCTTTATTTTTCCAAGTGCAAAGGAAGAAGCCAAAAGAAAGAAGGAGAAAAAAAAAAAAAAAAAACCCACCCACAACAAACCCAACCAACCCAACGATCATCTCATCTGAAAAAAAGCTGGTTCCTAGCGGTAAGCCTTAACCCTCAGAAAAAGAAATGGCAAGAGGAAAGAGAGACGGGGAAAGGCTCTTCCTAGGAGAGTGAATTCCTAGGAGAGGAATGGCAAGAGGAAAAAGAAAGAGAAGTCCGGCGCTGGGCTCTCCGGCACCCGCCGGGCACCAGCCCCTCGGCGCGGGGGGGCCCCGCCGGAATCCCTGGGTCGCAGTGACCTCTAGGGGTAAGCGGCACATCTGCAGGGTTCCCCCGGCTCCGGCTGCAAAGGGAAAGCTTTCTTCCACACAAAAGGAGTCTCCTGAGGATTTTTTTGGTGAGCGTCACCCAAAATTCTTCCGTGGGGAGCTCGCCAGTGCATGCAGCTATATGAAATTGTGAGTAAGTTTTTCCAAATACGAACGTGAAGCGAAAAGTTTGCTTCTCAGAAAACAGGTTGAGTGTAACAAACTGAGTGAGAACATGATCTCAGAGTGACCAAAAAAATTGCACTAAATAAATTAGAGTCAGACCCCCTGCCTGTTGAACACAGTGGTAAAACTCACCCTCACCTTGGCGAGTGAAGGACACGATGGGTGACGGCCTTCCATTCGCTTATGACTACCCAAAGAAACTCCAGCCACGGTCCTGCAAGAAAAATAATGCTTTTAAAAATAAACCAGCAGTCCTTGGCTCCTAAAGGCAGATCATTTGTGAGTGCTGTTCTGTGAGAGCTTGTTCCCACTTTAAACCATTGAGAATCCAATTCCCATTTACTCGGAGAATCCTTTCTCTTGCCAGACCTGCATAAAAAGTCTGTAAGGCAGAGTAATGTGTACGCTGGCAGGTTATGTTTTAGCACACTCCCCACTGCATGAGGAATTAAAAGCTCAGTCCCTGTTATTTGTAAAAGTTGTGTAATTAATTTGTAGCATGCATTAAAAAGCTCCGGGGAACCGGAATGGATTAAATTAGTGATTTTACTATTGTTCAACCAAGCTATACTCCAATTCTCAGGGAAAAGACAAGGGAATATAAACTGGAGGTTGTACTTCTAAATCCCACTTCCAGTCTTATGCCAGCTGCCACTAAGGTCCAAACTCTGACTTTCTGGCTGTTTGCAGTCTTCTCCCCAGAGGTGGCCTGGCCCATACTGGTATTTCAGCAGTGAACATTCATGGGGAGAGGGGTTACACACAGAGAAACAATTTCATGGTCTATCCACCAGCCGTGGAGGACTTTTTAACGCTAGCACAGGTGGAGCATGGTTGCACATCTTCACACCCTGGCAGAACCCGAGGCGTCTCACCTCAGAGTTTTCCACGGTGCCTGAAGCCACAACTTACAAAGCCTTACGAAGTGTGGATGTTAGGTGTTTGTATCTGATGTGTGAGATGGGAGGAGGAGGAGGTGCATAGTGGGCCCAAGGAGAAGAGAGAACGTGTGGCACTCTGTCCACATGGCAGCTGAGGAGCAGGCTTCCACCCCCTTCCACCATGGATGATCCTTGTATATTCAAAGGTATTTAGGCGACTGATTTGGTTATTTCCCCAATGCAATTTTACTGCTATTAAAGATTCAAATAATATGAACCCATCTGGAGGAAAAAAAAATCACAGACAAAAGAGCAGCTAGTTAGAAGAGTAATACGGTTGGATTTATTGGACACAAGACCACAGACAGGGGAAATACTGCTTGGTATATTAAAAAAAAAAAAAAAAAAAAAAGAAAAAAGAAAAAAAAGACCCAATGCTTCTTTAAGCAAGGGAGAATCAGAGCAAAACAGCCTTGCAAATCAATCATCCATTACAAACCAGAACATATTGGCATCTCAGTCTGCAGTCACTCAGGATGGGGGCGAAGTCTCCTGATGCCAGCATTGCTCCAGGCTTTCCGAGACATCTGGTCATTTCACTGAAAGGTGAAGACTCCGAACAGAAGTGAATATACATGAAAATTAATTTAAAAGAGGGGGGAAATCCTCTCGCTAGTGCTGTTGGGATGATTTCAGGAAAAAAGGGAGTCAGTGCAATGCAGAGCATTGACTAAGCAACAAGCATGAGGGAGGGAAGCGTAACTGAGCGTGCTGCACAGAGCAAAAGCAGCATCCAAAGCGATTTGATGATATTTTCTTAACTTTACTGGAAACTAGGTAAAAGAAACAAATAATACAAACAGAAGTTAACCGACGTAACACGAGAGGTCGCTCTAGAATAGGATTACCCGCGTTGACAGCTCCCGTTAATTCTGTGCGGTGACAAAATCACTGCAAACACAGCTACCCTGTAGCGCAAGAAAGTTGCACCAGATTGAAGACTGGGTTGGGGTTTTTTGCCTACGTGTAGCTTTTTCGAACATGTATGTTTATACATCCATGGACAAAACTGCAATTATATTTTTTTCTCTTGTCCCACTGATAAAAAAATCAGATGGAACCAGACTTTATCCAATAGCCACATCCAGGTTGGGACAAACTCCCATGGGAGAAAAGGGAGGCATCTTAATCAGTTATATTCATTCGCTGGGAGAAATATTATTGCCTACAATGAGTAGTGAAGCTTCACTTCACACACAAGGGTTGTCAAATATGGAGGGGGTCACCAAATAACCAAAAAATGAAGAGCGGTCAATAGAAAATAACCAAATCTAGGTACAGCATCTGACAACAAGGTCCACCGATGTCCCCTGAGTGCCTTTACACTGTCTTCAGTAGCTTAAAATCTGCCTTTGCAAACAAAATCTCCTCAGCCGTGGTTACTTTTCTTCTACTGGATTCCCATGTACACGAAAAATTGAGTTATTGCCTGTTTTCTAGTCTGTGGAGCGATGCTGACTTTGTTAAGCATTGGCTCTCAGCTCTTTCTTCAAATTTATGACTCTTCCTGCAGCATATGACTTGCTTTCATTGAAAGAAAGCTTGTCATTTTGTTAATAAAATTCACATTTTCAAAGAAAGAAACTGAAACCTCTTTTCTAATTGCCTACACTCATATAAACTAATGATGCTAGGTTGGTAATGAATATGACAAATTCCTGTGGTAATTTGTGCTTCACGCTGGCTCTGTGTGGGCTTGCAATAACATTTGCTACACTAAAAACATGAGGTGAAATCTTGGCCTCATTTGAATCAATGATTTTTATTTTTTTTTATCTCTTTCAGCCTCCGCAGGGCTGTGCCGCGATGGTGCCTACTGAATTCAGTGGCATTATCTGTTTGATTGCTGTGAACATGGCCATATGGACATATCCTTTGCCACATGGCATCACAAATGAATATCTCATTTTTTTTCCCCTCAAGAATTATAAGATGTTATGCTATGTGATGGTACCATAAAATATTTAGGTTAAGTCCCTGCTCCCACCAAAATCCACAATAAAGAATGGCAGTGATCTCAAAGGGACAAGATTTCACCCTAAAACATGCAGAAGAGCAGCTCTCTAATGGGAGAGCACAGGGGACTTGTTTAAGCTTGAGTCCTTAAAGCAGCTCTGGTACCACAGTAGTGAGTTTTCATTCATGGAGCTATGTAAGGACACTGCATTGCCCTTTCACTGCTGCTTCACAGCTTTTGACTGCTTTTCAATGTAAGATTTTTCTGCTTTTTGCCACACAAACATAAGATTTGCTTCTCCCACCCTCCTTCCCCTGAAGTAATGGATGTCCATCAATTCAGTGATAACTAGGTAAAGCTGAGAAGCTTATGATAGACATGGGATCAGGTAAGGCTCCGTCTCACCCCTGTTATGTGAATCCTTTATATGGCTTCTAGAAAATTTCATAAGTAAAGGGATGAGCACTCCTTTTCTCAGTTTCCTGTTATTTTATTCAGGATTTTGATGTTAGAGCAATTATAATATTTGAGAAAAAGAGAGGTAGAACAACAAATATGGAGAAAATAAGAGTGTGGGAAGGAGAGGGAAACCTCTCAGTGTGAAACCACAACATACAGCTGGGGGGTGTCTCAGATATCTTCCGCTTCAGTCAGCACCAGGGCAGTATTCATTTAGCATTAAGAAGTATGTCACAGTTGCACCCCCTCCAAGATGTGGACTGTGTAACTATCACAGAAAATTTTCATGCCCAGCACTTCTTTTAAAAATAAACTGCATTGGAGCCAGTTTAGCCAATGACTGAAATAATGCTGAGCTTTCCTGTGACTTCTTTCTCTCCCCCCCACCCCCCCGCTGTCACTCACTGCCCTCCTTCAACTACCTCTATTGCCTTCAACTCCCCAGCGAATTAAAGCAGCTCTCTTGAGGCTGGGTACTCCATAGGAACCAGCATCTCCTGGATCCCCCTGCCTGAGCCCCACAGTCCCAAAACTTTCAGCTTCTTTTCCAGGCACATCTTTGGGAAGAGCATACTGCGAAGCCAGTAAGGCCAATTCAGATTTCACCCTGTAACCCTGGGCTTTGCACACCAGCGTGGCCAGTGCTCGCTGGGCTACCAGCACGGGGAGTCACCTTGGGCAGTGTCCCTGGGCAAGCGACAGGCAAGAGAGCAGTCGGTCCCTCCTAGCTGCCTAGAGCACTTGCGCAGAACTGCTGTCGGGAAGATGCAAAATATTCTGTGGTAGTATGTGACCACACAGACGTCTGGCACGAATAACAGAAAATTCTGCTTAAAGGCTTCAGAAAATTCAGTAAAAAGACAGCTTTTCAACAACCCTGGATTTCTCTTAATGCACTTTTTGAAGTCCACACAAAGGCAGTAAATGCCTTAAATGTGTGACCAACCCCAAATCGCAGTGGCTGCCAGTGCAGAAGTCCTGCCCAGGCTTTTACATGCAGCTTCCAGCGCTGTGGCCATGCTACTTTATATAATGGAGCCTGTTAAAAGTTAACATGATAAAGTGGCGTGTAAAAGAACTAGAAAGGGCAGAACTAATCCTGGGGGTAGCAGCTAACAGCGTAAAAGGAGTTTAGTCAGAATAATGAATGCAGCATAGCTGAAGGAAGGAGTGCAACAAGTTCTTGTTTCAGTGTCGTATCTGCAACAAAAAAATTAATCGCAGAGGAGAAAGTTTCTTGATGTGACGTTAAATCTAATAGGGAAATTGGACCGCTGCTTGCATATCAAGGTGTCTTTCAGGTCACTTGTTCTTATAACCGTTGTGCAGAGGATACTTGCCTTCTAAAGACTGTAAAAATCATGATTCCTCTTAAGAGGTTATCATAGCTTTTTAACAATAAAGTCGTCAAGACAGCTGAAATTATTTGGGTTTTCTACTTATTTTTCTAGATCTGCTCACTAACAGCAAGTAGCTCTCTGTACATATAAAACCGGCTTTTTTTGGAGTTTATATGGTGTCAGTTTTACCTCCAATGTTTCGTTTGGCATGTAGTGCTTGACAGCGCTAGCACTGGACTGTAAAGTAAACAAATAAAGTTTTGTGGGGAGAAAATGTTCACTCAGAGATTCCATGGCTGAATACTGCAAAAACCTAGGAAAGGAATACTTAAAGACAAGCCAGTGGGCAATCTTCATTCCTTTCCACTTCCAGTATTCTTTCCAACTTCTTTCTTTCCTCAGCCACTTTAACTCCCAATAAAAAATAAATCAATATGCTATATTAAAAAAAGAAAATCTTCAATCCATAATGTCCTTTATCCAAAAATGTCACCAGGGTCTCTTTCAGTGCGGTTGGCTAAAGCTGCAAGGCTAATGTTCATGTCCATTAGTGAACATTAGAGTTGGTCTGATCTCTAATTTTACAGTCATCTTGCCTTCAATAGTCTGTAGGTTTTCTTTGGCAGGCTACTTGTAATGATAATGAATTGATCACTGCTGGATTGCTTGAGAGCTACATGAGCTTTTATAGACAGTGAGCTTAATCCTCCTCAGATTTACATTCACTCAGCTGCTCCAGCTACCTCCGCTGCGGCTGCGCTGGAAGTGCTTGCCATAAAGAAATGAAAGCACCTAAACTAAACAAGATGTTTTTTTAACAACCGAATGTTTTAACTTTTTTTCTGTCTAGGATTCAAGGTCTATCCAGTTTTTAAGTCGTCTGAGGTTTGTTTTATCCATAATATAGTGTTTGAAGTCACAGACTGAACTGAGGACATGCCAAATAGTGAAAAAAGGATCCCTGCTCCATCACTTCTGCAGTTTCTATAGTCCCAGGCACCAGGTCAATAAAATGAATGGATACAGGAAAGCAGTAAGACACAGGGCATTACAGTAAGTGACACAAAAGGATGTTGTAGTATTACTGTAGCCATTATGAGACACAAGCAATTTAAGGAGATTATCTTAATTATCCAAGGTGGCTTTGAATACACTAGTGAACCAAATTCAGGACAAATGAGAGGAGTACACACATTAGACGATACGAACCACATCTTCTTAACCTGGCCTACAGTTTTAAGACTATTACAGCATACTGCTGTTTGAGTAGGGCATAGACTCATTGTTTGGCAAACTTAGGTGGTTGATTTTTTAGTAATTCAGGTCAGACTAGTAAATATAAATTACAGTGAAAACTTTGCCATATCAAAATTGATACTACTCTAAAAGTGCAGCTGTCATTCAAAGTGTGTTCAGATGTGAACAGCAAAGGAATGCTACATTTTACTAGAACAACAAAATTTTGTTTTTCATTTTTCTTTCATACTCTTTGTGTTGACTGTGGAATTTTCAATGACTGGCAGATTTTTACATCACTGAGATCAATCAGTAGAATAAAGATCAAAATCCCATAGGATCTTCTAATATTACAGAAGCTTTGGAGCATTTCTTTTATTTCACACAACAGGGTCTAGAGCTTGGACCGTCTGGGCACTGATGTAACATCAATGTACAAAGAACAGCTCAGGAGACAGGTAGCTGTCTGCTGTTATTTAACTTTAAAAGTGCATATTTGAAACTACCCAGCAGTTAATTTAATGTGACAAATGGTGGTGGTCTACATGAAATGAGGTTTTGATGCCTACCCAGTCCCTGATAAAAAATTGCCAGCACTAAACAGATTATAACTTTAACCATAACTTTTCTGCTGTGACAGGCTCAAGGACTAAGACTGATTCTGCTAAACTGCACACACACGCCCACATTACCATTGACACTCCCATTGAAATTTTTCTCACAGGTAAAAATTAGGACCCAGCTTCACATTCGCACAGCATCTCTTGTTATTTCAGTATTGGAATGCTTGTAATGGCAACACTCAGTACATCACTGGTGGTGTTTTGAGGGGGTGCTCACAAGGGAGAGGACTTGGTCCTTCCTTCAGAGCTTTCATTCTGTTACCTCTCCAAGAGCTACATCTCTGCTGAAAAAAAGAAAAAAAAAAAAAAAAAAAAGAGTGGGGAAACAAAGCATAAATATTTATTAGCATTTCATGTTATACAATTGCTGCAACACAACGACATGGAAGAAGTAGCCATCACCTGCTATTTAGAGACTCAACAGACAACCTCAATTTACAGTTTTTTGATGTTCTTTAGGTGGACACCTTTCTCTTTCAGTCATGTTCCTGACTAGCCTTCAGTAGCACTTTAGCTTTTAGGATGAGCTAAGCAAAGTAGAATTCGTTTCACTGTTGTTATTAATATTGTTGATTGGCACCTGAAGGACAATTTTCCTCTGGGAACAACCTGAAATGTTTTGCTGCAGTAACATATGTTCGGGGTGGCAGGGGGAAGGTATTTGCTAACAACTATATGATGGGAGAATGCTAGACAGTAAAACAAATTATAAAGAGCTATGCCAGAAGGAGTGAAAACTTTAAATGATGGAAACAAACAGAATATTTAGGTATCACTTTGGTGAGGTTTGAGATGATTCAAAATCATACTGGGAAATTGGATGTTTGGAGTGCTTGTTATTGGATATCTGGGATATTTGATACAGGAGCCCCTTAAAGATTTAATCTCAAATATTCATTTTCTTCAGAAGTAGTTTCTTGGGCAGGCAAAAGAGCTATTGAAATAATTCACTCTCCAACTGCAAAAGGAAAGACACAAAAGTCAAGATTAAAAAAGAAAACCCAAACTGGTCTCCTCAGCCTTCCTGATTCTGTTATTATGTTCTATTATTCTCTCTAACACAGATGGCAGCTGACTTCCATGGAAATGGGGATAGTTTTTTCTACTTATATGAAATGGGATTTTAAAAAAAATTATTATTGCAACCACTGAAACAAAACAAAAATAGTTCCCTTAGGAAGCCAGAGGAATTCTCTGGTGCCATAGCTCATCTGAAGAATTTCCCTTGCTGCTGGAGGCCAGTTGAAAGCCATGAGGATGTACAAATGCCTGCTCTGCACCAGACCATCTCACCCAGCATCCTATCTCCAACACTGTCTGGGGCAGATGTGCAGAAAAAAGAGCATGTCAAGTGGGGAGCGACATTTCCCCAGTACACTCATCCTGCCTCCAGTGCAGAAATCACTGGGATTTCCTAAGCCAGACATAATCCATTTTCTTTTAATAACCATTTGTGGATTTTTCTTTTACATGTCAGTCGGTTTCACTTTGAAAGCAAAATCAATGAGGTAAACTCTGAGTATTTTCCTGTGTGTTTCTCGAACCTCTGAACTGTCCCAGTTTACATATACACACCCTAACCACTGAGGACAGACCTTTTCAGTCAGTATAAAGGTGCATGCATCACCTTCATGAGAATGGTAGGATTCTGTACCATTATCAAAGCAGTTTAATACATCTAGAATTCTCCACACCAGGCATTACGGAAATATCTCTAAAAAATTTACAGCTATAAATATGATAAATATATAAATGCAAGGCTGCATTTGAATCAGAGTCACATAGGTCTTAGTTAATTGAAAAGTCATTGAACTAGAACAGAACAGAAAGGTTCAGTTGGAAGGAACATACAATGATCATCTAGTCCAGCTGAGTTAGTAAATAGTACTAGTAGTAAATTTCTAGTAAATAGTAAATTTCCAAAAGCCTTAGCCTAAACCCAATGCTAGTTTCCAAAAGAATAAAAACATCAAGAGTTAACTATTGAAAGAAATTAAACCAGAAGGAAATAACTCCAGATTCTTTCATGGCACGTAGCCTACACCACTTTCCTTGGAAAATGTGTGGGCTTTAGGACCCATTTACACTTTGACCATTTTATTTTTCATTTTATTGAAGTAAACATTATTCCAAACATAAATGTTTGATAACTAACAGTGCCCCTTTCATAGTATATGTCAGCTTTTGTATACCTATTGCCAAAATAAATAATTATTTTTAAAAACACTGCTAAGATTTTATCACACTGTTGTAAGACTATGTTCTCTGTAGGGTATGCCAGCACTCTGCACACAGAAGTACATGACAGCTATTCTAGTCAGAAAATTAAACAAATAAATAAATTAAAATAATGCTTCCAGTGCATACTAAGGTAAATTAGCCTGGCACTCAGAGAAAGAGGAGCAGATCGTGCAATGAGCGATGGGCTCATATGCCAATCCAAACTCCACTGCACACACACAAAAAAGGGTCATCTTAAATGAGTACCTGCTGAAGGTAACTTTGGCACATCAAGCATCAAACACCTGTGTGGTTATGAACTTTTACATACTCAACATCTGGGGAGATATTTATCTTGTTAAATAAAACATGCACCTGGCCCCTTAATTATCAGCTATAATTGACAACTTCACTATCTCAGACCACTTTTTTTCTGCCCATACCTCATTGCTGAAAGTAATTAGACAATAATTAATTAATGGTGTTTTAAGTGCATGATATCTTAGGAAAGACTCCAAGCATAAATAAGAACAATTGGTGTTTTGGTCACCTAGCATGTGGTCAGCACTAGTTGGGAATTTTCTGATGAAAACGCTCACTGAAGTCAAACCACTTTGTGCATTTATATATTAGTTTCAGTTAATTTCTGTCAAAACACAGCCAAAGCCTCCCATGGAGAACCTCTCTGATTCGCTTCCAGCTCATCTAGCAGGAAGGCATCATACTCCAAAGATCTACAGCTCAAGGCACAGCCATGGGGTGGTTCCCTTCATCTCATAACAACCTTCTCCATGGGGCACCGGCAATATTTGGGTTCCAGACTCCACAAAATGGTAGATGAAAATCTCTTGAGAAAGGTCAGTTGTGCTAGAGCTTTCAGTGTCCCTCGTTGTTCAAGACATCTCACAGAGAGCTGGTAACCTTCATGGAGCCAGGAGAGCTAGTCCTATGTACAGGTGATGTACAAGGCATTGAACAAGGAATTTGGTAACTCACCCAGAAAATAGTGTCTTCTTCTGGTCACCCATATTCAAGAATGATCAACTCAGAACAGGAAGGAAGGAAGGGACTTACTTAAAGAACTTGTTAGCAAGAGAACAAATTGAGATGAAAATGACCATTAACAACACCATCAAAATGAGGTGCTGGAATACTCTTTTAGAAAGAATAATAAGAAAAATAAATTTAACTGGTTCTACTGGCCTTTGTTCAGTTAGTTCATGAAAGGAAATATATGGAGTAGCTGCCAATGAAAATAGGAGACTGGAGTTGAGTACCTTCCAATCCCATGCTCCTAATTGCATTTCAGAATTTCCAAACAAAATGTTTACATTATTCTGAAGGGCTGAGGCTTTGGCAGGCTTGGCCTTTATATATGATTTGTCCACTTCCAGAATAAGTTTCAGTCATATACACATCTGTCTGTCTGTCTGTCTGTCTGTCTATCTACCTACCTACCTACTTACCTCAGATTTCACATTCATTAGTGTTTTGACAAGGTACACTTCAACCTGGCTAATAAGTGAGACAAAAAGGAAGCTGAGGAAAAGACCACAGTGCCCGACACAACTTCCCACAGGCCTCAGAACTACTGATGTAGTTGGGAAAACTGCCAAGTTTTCAGGACAAATCTTTCTTTGGGTCTGAAACAAGTGTAACATATTTCAAAATAAGTGCAAGTTGGGAAAAATCACTTTAAGTTAGCCCTCTTATTCAGACAAATTGAGAGAAAAGGGTAACTTAATGAAGCAGAGGAGAAACTTAAGAAGAGGCCATGTGAAAAAGTTGTGTCTGTAGGGTAAGAGTGAGAGTGGGACAAGCACAGCTGAGCAGGCAGTAGAGTAGGAGACAAGGTTATTGTAGGGTGACACATGCCACCTGGTCAAGGCGAAGCATGGGTGTCTCCTTCGATGAAGCCATGTCATGGACACAGTGCTGAGCTAAGAAACAGGGCAACACTCCACCTTGATGTTGGCATTTGGCAATGCACAAAAAACTTTTATTTTCTTACACTGTTAGATGCAGTCTCTCATCCCCCACCCTGAGAATTAAAATGGAGAAAAGTATTTTACCCCATTTCTATCATCTTCTATCCAACCCTATGTATAGAATTCATGAATTTAATACCGAGCAGCTATTCTGACCTCTTACTAGGTAATCAGTTCATTGCCAGCTCCCTATTCTGTGCCATTCTCCTAAAATCAACACAGCAAAATACATAACAGGAATTTTAGCCATCAGCCTGATTATTCAAGTTAGATAAAGGTAAGTGGGCAGATCATGTCCAGTTCTCAAGTGCCCCATCTCCGTTGAGAGACTGATGTAGGACAGATTATATCCTCGCTATGAAGTGGTCTCTTTGCTAGATAAAGTGATCGCTTTTTTACTGTTCCTTTTCTCTTTCTGAATATAGCATGGAACAGCATCATTAGGACTGAATTACACAGCTCTCAGATAGCAAACCCAGAGGAATACTGTTTAAATGACAGAAATTACTGTACATTACCACTTATGCAGATTAGTGCAAAGCTTGTCTCATGGTGTGTGTCCTTCAGCTTCAAGGGAGCCTGTTTGAGTCCCTTCTCACTTGTGTTAGTATAAATCTAGAATAATTTCATGAAAGTCAATACATCATATCTGAATACGTGTCTGCAGCAGGGAAATCTCTGCTCTGGGTTACTACTTCATTAATTTCTGATTCTTTACAGCTGTTGAACTGCTGGTTAACTTACCAAAACATTGCACATCTAGAAGTTCAGGCATTAAAATGACACTAACTACATCAAAAGCAAAGGAGAAATGAACTGGAAATCCATGAATTAATCCTTTCCGACAGTCACAGGAAATTATAGCATGGCTAGGACATGAAAAAATAATTTCCATTGCTCTTTTGTTAAGATGATTCATTTCTCTACTATCATGCTTTACTTCTGTCAAAGCCACTTGCAAATAAAATTTCTATTTGCAGGCATTTAAAATGTTGAAACCTCGGATGTGCAGGATTGAGCAGTCATATGACTTTAAATCCATTTGTACATTTGAATCTTCACAAAACAGCAGTTTTGTTGTATTTTCATTCTGGTAGCAAGCCAACTGGGGCCAGAGGACCAAAAGATCTACTTTGCAGCTTTAATGACTCCCACAACGCTCTCCTTAGTCATTCTGGGACTCCATTATCTAGTGTGTGACAGGCACTGAACATTTCAATCAAATCAAAATATCTTACCCAAGACTACTCAGGTCAGTATCCACCCCACTAGACCCAAGAGCTGAAGTGAAAAGTCACGTATCTCTTTACTGTGGGATCTTTTGCTACTAAATGGAAAAGATCTAGCAGAGGTGCTCCCATTACATTCCATCCTAAGAGCAGGCCAATGGCCCGCATAGGAAGTCAAAATGTCAGACGAACTCCAGTTCTACACAAGTCAGGCTGAGCAGCATGCTAACAGATGAGCTGCTTTTTCTGTGGTCAAAGAACATCCCCCTTTTCTTGAATTTTGATTTAGTTTTGATCTAGTTCTTCCCTTCTTGGTGAAACTGGAAGAAACAAATCTGCAAAAGGTTTTGGGTTTATTTTCTAAAACAAAGCCACTTTGTCATAGAAGTCCTAAGATGTTCTTAAAAAGCCACTTAGGGAGAAAGCAACACACAAAATCCTGCAATGTAGAGACTGCTGTTCTCTGCTTAGTAAAAAGAAAAAAAGGAGCAAGCCCCACAGAGGGCAGTGTGAGCTCATCCATCCTGCGTCCCCAGGAGGGGACAACCATCGCTTCCTGCCACACACACACGCTCGCACGATGACAAAAAGGCATTAGGACATCTAAAAGTTTCCGGTAATTATTTTAGCTGCTGCTGCACTAATGCTTCCACTAATCTCCAAAAGCAAACTGCTCATTGCATTCCTCTCAGCAGCATCCTCCTCCTACCACTTTTGCCCAACGATGTTTTCTTTCCCCTGAAGAAAGCTTTCCAGACTGAGAACATTTGTTTTTACTTTGAAGGGTGCTACCTGCATGCCAGGACTCACGTCTACTTGGAGGTCTCCTAATGCCTTTGGCTTTGTGGTACATAAAGCTGTGGTCTTCCACCAGTACAAACGTGCTCTGAGTCACAGGTTAGGTCCTAACTCTGCCCAGCCTGTTCTTAGATATTTAGCCGACAGCCTAACGCTGAGGAAACAGGCTGTTTCTGTATGGCTGGAGAATATTTAAACACTTACACAGAGGTCTCCACAAAAACCAGAGAATGGAGCCAAAGATGAGGAAAAGGAGAGCCTGAAATTTCAGGTTCAGTTTTCTCTTTTAGAATGAAGGTTCGGGTCAGTTCATACTTTACCACAGAGGTTTCACCCATCCTCAAAATGATGAGAAAGCTTCAGTGGGAGCTCTAAGGGGTATTAGAAGTAAAGAGGTACACCACAGCCATAGAAATCAATCAGCTTTTTTTACTGCTTCTATCCAGCTTCTACTCCCTTTGACAAAGTAAGCATAGGGTAGTACGGAGTCAAAGAAAATCTTTCAAATGTAATAGTTAGCTACTCATGGAATATAAATCCTTGCAGAAAAAATACACGAAGCTGAATAATTTGACTTTCATCCAAATTCATACAGTCTGAAACAGAACTTAAGTTATAGGGGTTTACACTCATCACAGAGCAGTATCACCACTACGCGGGGGTTTATTGGATGTTGATAGAGCAATACTGTTGAAATATAAATAATTCCCACTGCTATTATTTTATTTCCATGGTTTTACAATATTGTAGTCAAATTAGTTATACTCTTAGTCTTCAAATCTTGATTTTATAGAAGTCACGAAACTACAATAAAATATGTCCATTATCCACATGCTGATAAATACATGCACATACCATTTAATTCAAACATACATGAGAAAATGTCTCACCCAATTAATGGAAAAATACTCCAGCTGGACAAGGGCAATAAGTGACAAAAGGATAATATTAGGATAATTTTGCAGCCACTTTTTATTCCAAAAAGTTGTATTTTTGTAAACCTGACATTTCCAAAACAGTGCAAGTGAATTAGAATACAGGTGAACACGAGCTTCTAAATACAGGTGACATCATAAGTGTGAACACATTCTTCCAACCACAAGTTCACAAAAAGAAACATACAATTTTACAATACATAAGGAGTGACATTCTAAGAAAAAGGAGTGACAATGGCGCGAGTACCCTACTGCATATGCAAACCACGCTTCAAAAGCAGTTATAGTCTTCATGCCAGTTTAATCAACATACACTGAATGAACCAAATCCTACTTTCATTTATATCCAAGAAACCCTAGCAAGTGGATGAACTTGCACAAAGGTAGAAATTAGTTCCATGACTCCCTTAATCCTTCAGTGAAAGCAATATTATACATTCCCACGCCACATGGATACTGTGCTTGAAACTCCAAATGTGCCCATAAACAGAAGACGTTCAAGAAAGTTAATACTAAATATTGCCAAACACAATCTTGGTGCAACTGTTGCTCTCAGCAAGCCGAGTTACCTGCACATCACTGACTTGTATGTAGGGTCCTTCCCATCCGCGCATCAAGGCAGAGGGGTTTGTCCTCACTGGCTCGGCACTGCAAAAGCCTTTGCCACTTGGAGATGAAAGGATTGCTTAAGCGGTTCACAGGCTTGGGGTTCACATCAAGCACAATTTCTCTCTCAGATATTCCAAGTGATTTGTGAGGTGACTTCAATTCAGAGGCTGCTCCAGTATTTTCTAGTTTGTTGACTTCCTCATTGTAACTGAGCAAATTAAAAACTAGCTTTATTTAGAAAAACATAGCTAGAATTTTTGTTAGCTACAATGGCCAAGTAGCAGAGCATACCAGTGACAGCCTCAGAGTACACTAGCCCTGCTGTTGCTTGGGGTGAACTGATGGAAATTCACCTCCAAAAGCAAAACATGCTTCTTATGGTCATAAAACATGCTGTGAAAGATGGCAAATGCTTTCAGCTCTTAGGAGGTGAAACTCATCCCTGTGCTGTGGGCCACCAAAACTCTGAAATGACTGTGATGCTCTTGATGTCAAGATGGAAATTAAATGGGATTTCAATGGCATGGGCTCTGCATTAAGTGAACTTTTCTCTAATTTTTCTTCCCCTTTCTTCCTGATTGTATTTTTCTGAGATTGCTTTCTTCCTACCCTAAAAGCAACTTCAAGGGTACTATCTGTAAGAAGACACCCTGCACAGCGCAAGCCTCAGGGCTTGAACAAAAGATCTCTCAGGCACCAGATGATGCATTTGAAAATGTTACTGCCCCACTTCTAAGCCTTCACCTGCACACCTCAGAGCCAGTGCAAAATGAGCCCGCTGCAAAAAAAATGTAATGCCAATGCAGCAAACCCTTCAATGAAGTTGTCATGAAGTTGTCCAAGATAACTGATGACTTTGTCCTGAAATGCATTAACCGGAGAGAACTAGTACAATGACTTCCCCCAGCTCTGCTGCACAAGTGGTACAACACAATGGAACTAAGAAGCAGATGACAGATGGGAACTTCCACAGCCCTAGAAGCAATTTCCAAAGTAACCATGTCTCTAGATTTTGATAGAATTACATTTATTAGGATTTCTTATTTTTTTTTTAAAAAAAGCACCCAACAAAACCAAACAGCAGATCTATAGCACAGCTATTTTCTACACGTTCTTGAAGTATACTAAGTTTTCACAAGATTTTTGGGTTAGAAACTGATTGCAGCCAACTGATATTAGTGGGGTTTTTTTTTTGTTTGGCTTGTTTGGTTGTTTTTTAAGGAGTGGAAAGGTGCATCTACAGGATTTTAATACTAAGTACTGGTATGTTTCATTGTCAAATATGACTATTTTAACTGGAACCAAGCAAGAAGCCACAATGGAATTTGACAAAAAAAAATTATGAAGAGAATACATATAAAAACAAATAATCTGTGACAACAGAACTACTGAGTATCTAACAGTGATGATACTAAGAATTTATAGATTATTTCAAGAATATGTCACTAATCTGGCCAACAACTAGATTTTCACTGAGTGACGACTTGTGCTGGATCAACAGTAGAAAATTCAAGTCAGAGATCAAAAAAGTCCAGTGTGGGCTCAATTAAATGGGATTTACTTTTAATTGTTTTTTCACTTTAATCAAATAAGAAAAACATTTTTGCCTTGAGCAAAGAAAAAATAAATAATTGTCCAACACAATCTGAAATGCTAAATGGGTATTTTACCTTAACTCTTTTTTTCATATACTTTAAAAAGATATTTCAAAGGAATAACTAATCTTGATTTAAAAATACTGTAAAGAAGCATTTTTGGCAGATCTGAAAGTAAATTTTTCTTTAAAAAGTGGAAATGAGGCATTTCTACTTTTCAAAGGGAATTTCCTCCTTTTTTTTGGATGGAAACTTTCAAATTCAGTTAAATTCACAAATAGTTTCACTTCTCCGCTGAAATACTTTTTCAGCAAATTTACTTTTTAATAACTTTTTGAAGGCTCAGTTTTAGAGAGGGGAGATACTGAAAATTCTTCCAGCTAAATAGATGGATTTTTTTTTCAGCAAGAATTTTAAGCAATTTCTTATTCAATTCATAGTCGTGAATCAACCTCATGTCCAACTTCTGTCAGTCTTAGGTATTTTTCAACAACAGTAAAAATAGATATATCAGGTTTAAATACTAGCAGAACTAACTGACGTCAGAAATATAGTGTGAGGAATTCAACAGCCTCCACACAACAGTGCAGTCAAAGGCCACGAGCCTTTGTTATTACACTCTGATGAAAATTCTGCAGTCCACTACATATGGTTATAACAGGATTTTTGCCTCAGCAGTTTTTGTCAGATACTGGCTTAAATGATCATTTGTTATACGAAATCTGCCAAATCACCAATGATTGTTTTAAGAAAGATAACTTAATAGACTAATAGTTTTTCTTGTCAAACGTTGAATCAATACGCTTCATTCACTTAAAAACCATCTTCTGCCTAATGGGTGCAGATAGTTAAGTTAATAAATATTGATCCCTACTGCAGTAATAGCAGGCACTTAATGCCAGTGGGGGGAAAAAGCAAACAGCAACATGGACGTGGTTCATTTTTAAAAATTGGAAGCTATAATGAATTTGGCAAGGAAGAGCAAGAATAAGACCTGTTCTCAAGCAGATTTCTTGCGTGTTCTCTGCATTCAAGTTTCCAAACTTCCAGCAGTTCTTTTACCTTACCCTTATGGAAGGAGACACCCTGCAACCATTCATTCCTGTTTCTCCTTCACCTTCTACCACAGAGCTCAACCCATCTTTCCCTTACCTGGATTTTATACCAACATGACATTTACTTCTTATTTACACAAGGTGCAAAGTACAAGTAGATTCTAAACCCAAGTCTTACAGAGTTCCACTATATCAATCCAGAAATCCAAGAGCTTTTTAAAGAAACATGGTTGAATTAATTACAACTAAGTTTCTTCTAACCCAACAAATGATACCAGCGAACAAAGTGGCAATCTGAGATCCAGTAACATTTGCACCTTGACTAAACTTCCTTCTTAATGCTTGAGGAAGGATGACATTCAGTACTTGGAACACCCACATAGGGAGTCTCAAGATCCAAAGATCCAAACATTTTAACCGTTGCATCTACTAATCTCTCTTAAAATTATCATATAAACAAACTCATGTATAAAACTCACAAGGCAGGCATAATGCTCATACCTTGTAGCAATTTTCCACTTGCTCTGATAGCAACAGATCACCATCATTAACAGTAGCTTAAAACCCATCCTTCTTAACATAATCATTAATATGGATCTATTTATTTTAACTCCAAGGAATTTGTCAGTGCCATAGTGGTTGGCCTAATTATATCCTTCTGGTATCTCAGTTGTACAGTCCTAGACCATTACCAAAGTACTAGAGACTGCAAAGGAAAACACTCTGTGATGCTTTCTTCAGTGAGCCAAAGCAAGCTACAAGTCTTGCGAGACATTACCGAGGAAGCGTTTTCATCCTTTCCCATTCAGGCCAGTAGAGGATAGACCCAGATACAGAACATCACATCTGTGTAATACTTTAGGTTCTTTAGTTTATAAATCAAACACCAAATTCAGCTCAGAAAAAGAGAGAGTGAAAAGACTTTGGCTTATTGCCATTAAATGCTCTATATACAACATTACCAAGCCTTGTGAATTAAGCATATGAGGATTTCAGCTACTTTTATCTGCAAATCTCTCTTTTTCTCTCTTGCATTGAAGTTTAAAAGTACAATAGGATTTATATATACATATATGTATTTCCAAGGATTTAGCCAGATATCAGTGCTTGAGTGAACTATATAGCTATTCAATAGAAACTATAAAACATTGATACAAATATAAAGACATAATCAATATAAAAAGCTTATATTTATAAAAAATATTTTTAGGTAACAGTCTTCCCCTGAGGGTATACCACATAGTTGGATTCATAAATATTGCTCTGCACTGCAGCTTGGTTACCAAAGTTCAAAGTTCAGCTCTTAAATGAAGTGGGAATTGCTCCAGTCACCTGACATGGCTGCAGTGGTTGCCTCAGGATATGTTCCCTAGCTTGTTGGAGTGATAAAGACACAGCATCAATGGGGTCTCCGAAAAATCTGGAGAAGATTCCTTCTTCCACATATGGAAGATACGAGAGCAGGACCTATAGGCTAGCAAGCGCGTGTCACATGACTGGGCTTTAGTTTTCACAGGCAGTTCACTGATTTTTCTGGACCCAGTCCCAACTATCTTCATTCTCCTTTCTGCTCTTTTCGGCCTCAATAATTTCTTTGTACCTCCGGCGGAAGAAGCCCATCTGCAAATCAAGAAGAGATGACAGTGGTGAGTAACAGTGTCATTAAATTGAAACTTACTTTGTCAGAAAACGGTGTGCAGAAAAAAAAAATAGCACAGGTGTTAATATCTAATTTCTCCTAGTGCCAATCTGGAATCATAGCTCCCTGTTTACATCAATATAAATGAGATCAAACCAGGTCCCAAATCTTCACAAGTGCTCTGCTCCTTACTGATGAACTACTCTGAGGGAAGAGTCTTCTTATACGAAACATGATTTTTAAAAAAAAAATGCACATAAAGTATTTCTAATAGACACAGACCAGAAGAGGCAGATACAGGTTTATTGGTTTCAAATAAAGACTAATGCAAAATTTGGATCTGTCCCTAAAGCCAGGCTAACAATTGGGTCCTGAGTAGATGCTGCCAGTTTTATGAACTATGCTCTCAGTGTCCACAACTGCACAAAGCAACAGAGATCAGAGGAATAAAGTACACCCACCTCCCAGCATGCCAATTCCAACTATCAGCCTTTTCTGTAAGAAACCCTCTTCCAGAAAAGCCAGCACGCCCTATGGTCTATCACAGGTGTTCCATCACCGTTCTGAAGAGCTCTGCTGCCATTTTGGTGTAGCTGTCTCCAAGAACTATCAGCCCACTGCTGCGCAGCCACAGGTACTCCTCTCCTGCCAGTAATCACTCTAAGTTCAGGTCTCAAATTTTCTATTTACAGATCGTTTACGTTAAGATGCTTTGGAGGAAACCAATACCTACAGACTCTTCTTTTTGCTAAATGACTTCCCTTGTCCCATTGCTATCAGTTGTGTAATCTGCAGCCCAGGAAGGCAAAATACAAGCCTAATCCTACAAAACACAGAGCATCAACAATAACTTCTCCACAAGCTTTCAAGATGCTGCAGGGTTGATAATCACTTTTGCATATTTTCTTGTTTCCTAAACCCTTGTACTTAGTTAAAGAAATGCAAGTGGGTTTCATTTCAGTTTAGATAAAAACCTCTCATATCTCTGTTTTTTTAAGTCTTTCAAATAAACAAAAATGATTTTAATAACAGACTTTGGTAAGCATTCAAGAATAACTCCTCAAACTTAGTAGGGCACTATTGAGACCATTGAATCAATATTTTGTTCATCATAATTAAACATTTATGTAACTCCTACCACTCTAAACCTGTTTTCTTACTCCTGCTGGGTAAAACATGATGCTTTAGTCTTCCTTTATCAACCAGTTATTGCCATCCTTTATTCCCAAATTGGCTATACATAGGAATATTTTGTGCTGTTTTGTCACTGCTAAGTTTCTGTTAAATCGGGCTTTTTAGTTTCAGTTCTTTAGCAACTTTAATTTTCTTCAAGTATATTTTAACTCGCGGGGGTCTGAAAGGCAGCTTGTTCAAACTGCCAACAGTGCTTCCTAAAGCCCAGGTCCTCGCCAGTGCCCCCACCAACATCCTGAATTCACAGCAACATTAGACCAGACACACACCGTCCTCTCAACCACCTCTTCCCCGCGGCGCTTGGATTTTGTGCAAAGAACACAGAAGCTGCAGCGTGGTCTGTCTCTCTTTTGCCTAACTGTGGACCACAGCGCCGGGGCGTGCTATTTATCTAGAGATAGGTGTCCCCTGCTGAGTGCATAGATACACATTACATACACACCTGCAACCCCTTTATAAATACATAATAGGTAGGCATACACAAAAATGCCCATGATCTCTATTTTGCAGAGGTCCCATGACCTTCTGGACGTCCCCATGAATAACTGGCATTAGACCTTAAATGTCATTTGTTCATAGTCTTGTGCACAGACCATGGACATAGTCTTTTTCCCATCTAAAATAAGTAAAGCTTTATCTGCTGCTCAATACATGCAAACGCAGAACAGTGGTTCTGTTCTGAAAAAACACCTCGCAAAAGGGACACTGTTGAATCTTGGAGAACCATGTCTCTCTCACCTCCTGCCATCTTTCAGAATTGTGTACGCAAGGATTCAGAAAAAGAGAATCTAAGAAGAGTTTCTCTAGTTCCCTATTCTTCAAACTTGCTCTAGTAGTCAGAACAAGTTTTTTCTTTAGAAGAATATCATTACTAGTAATTTTCATACTTGTACCTACGAGCTATACCAGTGCAAAGGATGCATTTTGAGAAGACATCCTCAAGATAGCACCACCATAAAATCCCAGTGAAATTTCACCATTGATGTCGACATACTTCAGCTCAATGAAGACTTGAAGCCAATAGCAAAAGTTTCCCTAGACTTTCATGGTCTAAAATAGAGGTGAATTATTTTATTGATAATGAAAAAAAAAAAAGTGTAAGACCTACTACTCTTCCGTTGTTCTGCCCCAGTAGGATTAATCACAGGTACTTGTAGTCACAGGAATCTGCAGATACTCCTTATATATGGCCAGAGAGCAGATGTGTTGAAGAAGTGGGTGCCATTTTTGTATTATCAATTTTTATAACAGACCTACATATTCTGCACATTAGTAAAGAAAATAGCCACAGGACTTTGTTTCCTAAGATTAACAAGAGAAATTCAATTTGTAGCTTTTAAAAACAGGTTTTAAACCCTTAAGGTTTCCATCTTTCATGCAACCACATCCTTGGTACAATAAAATCCTCTCTTGAAGTTATAATCAAAATTATAGAAAGGCTTTTTATTTCCTCGAGGGCCAAACAAACAAAAGCAAACTCCTTCCCACTGTTATTTTAATAAAAATTGTCTCTTTGTGAACATCTGCTTCAAGAATTATCTTAAAAAGTTGGTTATGATAGTTCTGGTATTTTACTATTTTGTTACTGGATAGAGAATATTTTTGTGTAACTTTCCGGTACAGCAAAAAGTGAGCTGAAGACTGTAATAAATATTAATGAAGCATGAAATCCTACATCTAGAGGTGATTCCACTACGAAGCTATATATGTTTACTTGCTGTAAATGATGTGGATAATCTAAAATGACATAGAGGACTTAATTTAAGTGCAAGCAAAGAGAGAAACTGGACCTTAAGGCTTTTTTTCTTTTTACATTTTTTAAAATAGTGGTCAGGAATTAGATGTATTTCCCATCCTTGAAAGGCAAGGATGTACTTTAGAGTACTGTTCCGTAGTGTTAACACCACATATTTCCACTTAACGTCATAGAGTCCCTATCATCACCAGAAAGGGATTTTTTTTGGTAATGTCCATGAAGAAATCACAACATAGTAGTTGTCTCACAAGAGACCACACAACCCACATATCCATTTCCTTACAATAAACTGATTTCATTGAAAATGACAGCAATACTAACCCATATGGTGAGGGCTGATAAGTGCCTGTGGCAAGCTGGAGAGAACAAGTGAATTTAACATACAATGAGGAGATGCAGGGCTAATAAGGAGAAGGACACTTGGACTAAAGCAGGAGAATTGATGCAACATGGGGCTGAGCACATACTGGCTGTCTTGTCACCGGGGTGACACCAGAAGATCTCTTTTCTGTGGCTAATGCAAAGTCCTTAAGGGAACTCAGAAAACCAGTCCTGGATTTCAAGCAGGGAGAGAAGGAATGGATCCTCAGCTTTAATAGGAATATTGCTGCATTCTCATTTGTGGAATAGGTGTTTACAGCGGGTCAATGGTGTCCAACCCATGTTTCATGGGCAATGAGTCTCTGACACTGCTGAATTCTCCCAAACTTTGCTTTCCATATATACAGACATATATGTGTGTGTGTGTACACATACAGATGTATGTATATGGGAAAGGAATATCCAAGTCCAGAGCTGTGACCCCATCATGCAACCTGTGAGTTCCCACCACCACATCCAAGGAAAGGAGTGATGACAGTATTTTGATCAGTAAACCTCTGCCTAGGGAAGTCACTCATGACAGGAAGAGCAACATCAGAACATATTTACAGGAGGCAAGGAGAAAGTACCATGGGAAGCTGAAGGGTTATAATGGAAAAAGAGGCATCAGCCACCAAAGACAATGCAGGAAATGAGAAAAGCAAACTACAGTCAGCATTTCAGAGTTGGGTGAAAATTATTTAGGAAGGCTGAAGAGCCCCTCTTGAGTTACAGGCCTTTTGGGTCTGTGTGGCTGAAAGAAAGGTCTCAGGATGCTTTACTCTTAACCCTGTCAGACATCACCAGAGAGGAACTGCTACGCCAAGGGCACCATGTCCTACCTTGCTGCTTCTGTGTGCAAACATGGAGGAGAAAGAGGGCCACTGAAGACTTCAGGAATACAGGGAGAGTCCCAAAATCCTGGGGCTATCAGTGTCCGTCACAATGGATTCATGCCCCACACCACAGAAAGAAGAGAGTGTCTGAATTGTCTGTGATTCCACAAACTGTCATGTTTCACATCTGCCATGATAAACTGATGTCTGCTGGCTTTTAAACAAATCCAAACGAATTCAGGCAGAACCAAACAAAATGGAAAGAAAAGGTTGGCCTGGTCTTTACCAGAAGTGACAAACAATAACCAGTCCTTTCTGAAGGTGCTTCAAGTAAGTATTAAAGCTGTTACAAATAGGTAGCTTAGATTCAAAACCTGAAACCATCCATAGGTTGTACACACATCCTTTAATTCAGTTATTCCAGCCCACGTACCCTTTTCTAGCATAACCTTACTGCCATCTACAGTATACGTGGAGCAGAAAGCATGTTCCGGGCAAAACCGAACAACAAAGGAATAGAAACTCTGTGTTACTTGTAGGCTGGGGAATTACACCTGCTACTGTGAAGTTATTTCTTGCCATGTGACAGCACTGTTAAGTCCTCTATTCAATCTTGAGTATTTAAAGCCTTTCACTAGCACACACAACTCCCTCTAGCTGTCGCGACAGGTTTAAATCCCTTAAAAATCATAGATAAGTCATGTCTAACAACACTCACATAAAATGGTACTCTTCAAGCACTCACAAAAATGGAAAACTTCAGTCAAAGTGATTTCAAAGTGTTGGATTAACATCACAATAAACTATTGTCTTTTTCAGCTGCTATTTTCTGCACATCCAAGGCTGACCGCTGAATTACTGGACTTTATATTTTTCTGAACTCCAAAAGTATAAACATTTAGTCAGCACTTCCTGCATTACCGTCCTGTGGCTATCTCTCTAGGGTGCCAATTATAAGTAGGTTTGAAGAGTGACAATATTACAAAATAAAATTTAATCAGCAGTTGGGAACAAAACAAAGTTGATCAGAGGAAAAGCAGTATAACTGCCTTTGTTATATTCGTTGTTGGGTAAATGTCTAAAGCATTTTTGTCATGCCCAGTGAGGCTTATTCTCTCAATCAAATAAAAATAGTTTGAAATGTGGATTGTAGAAGAATGGTTACATTATGTATCTTTTTAACAGTCTTTTTCCCATTAACATCACCTATTAAGAAATAAGAAACAATTGATAAGAACAGGTAGACACTGCTGTTAAAAAAAAAATTGTCTTGATTTACAGTTTTGAGACTATAACTGAGCTATGAATACAGGTTTGTGAACGACAATGTTCAAAACGAATCCAAAACTATATCAGAGACTTTTGCCACTTTTTGTTCATTTTTTAAATTAAGTTTCTCTAATGTATACTGAGGTACTAAACTGCACACAAAAAGTATTGATTTCTATCACTATGGCTCTGCTGACAAATGTCTTCTAAAGGAGGTTACTGACCACAGTACAAACCACCAAGTAAAAAGAAAAGAGAGCGAAGTAAATACTGACATAGGTGCAACTAGAAATAAAACAAAATTTAAGAACCACTAAAGAAATCTTCCATTAAACAAGGCTTTGACAAGATACTTTGGGTTCAGTGCCTTAATCACAAGCTTATGTCTTACCTCTATTATACAGTTTCTTCATCTACTGTAAGCACTATCCAGCTATACCTGATGAACAGTCCGGACTTACATCATGAATCTTTTACTGCCACATCTCTTTAATGTAGGTAGAGGTCCCAAACCATTGACCTCATGGCCCTTCAGAAAGAATTAACTTACTCCTCTCCTCACCTCTTTTGGGTGCGTGCCCCTTGGCCAATTCTGCCTTCTCATAAACAGCACCACAGCTAGAAAATACACAGCTAATCATGGTTCAAAGTGGGGCCAGGAACGTCACCCCAACAAAGATGACACCAGTCGGCAAAGCAGCAACACCCCCAATCTCTGCAAAGCAGGGCTGCTGAGATTGGAAGCGTGTTTCCCCATGCAGAGATCAATCACTGGTTATTAGGTGCATCTCACTTTACTACTGCCAAGAAGGCAAGAAAAAATTCTTTGCTCTTGGCTTCACAGGGCCCTGGATAATTCTGGCAAGCCACCAGCTCCAAGAGGATGCACCACTTCCTTTGTCCCAATTAAAGGACCCTTGCCATAGTACAGAGGGGTCATGAACAGATACTGTGTATCAGCTTTTCCATAAAGGACTGACAAACTGCCACTGCCCGGCTCCCCATGAGGAAAAGGCATGTTTGGAAAGCAGCTATGTGTCTTGCCTGCAGTTAAAAGAGAACTGTATATTTAGGAGGAATCATAGAATGGTTTGGGTTGGAAGGGACCTTAAAGACCATCTAGTCCCAACCCCCTGCCATGGGCAGGGACACCTTCCACTAGCCCAGGTTGCCCAAAGCCCTGTCCAACCTGGCCTTGAACACTTCTAGGGAGGGGGCAGCCACAGCTTCTCTGGGCAACCTGTGACAGTGTCTCACACCCCCACAGGGAAAAACTTCTTCCTTAGATCTAATGTAAACCTACCCTCTTTCAGTTTAAAGCCATTACTCCTTGGCCTATCACTACATGCCCTTGTAAAAAGTCCCTCCCCATCTGTAGTCCCTTTCAGTCCTGGAAGGCTGCTCTAAGGTCTCCCCAGAGCCTTCTCTTCTCCAGCTGAACACCCCCAACTCTCTCAGCCTGCCCTCACAGAAGAGGTGCTCCAGCCCCCCGAGCATCTTTGTGGATCTCCTCTGGACTAGATCCAACAGATCCATGTCCTTCTTACGTTGGGGGCCCCAGAGCTGGACACAGTACTCCAGGTAAGGGTCTAAAGAGCAGAGCAGAGGCAGAGAATCACCTCTCTCAACCTGCTGGTCATGTTCCTTTTGATGCAGCCCAGGGTATGGTTGGCTTTCTGGGCTGTGAGCGCAAATTGCTGGGTCACGTTGAGCTTCTCATCAACCAACACCCCCAAGTCCTTTTCCTCAGGGCTGCTCTCAATCCACTCTTTGCCCAAGCCTGTATTTGTGCTTGGCATTGCGCTGACCCACGTGCAGGACCTTGCACTTGGCCTTGTTGAACTCCATGAGGTTTGCACAGGCCCACCTCTCCAGTCTGCTCTCCTGAAGTCCAGGGTAGTGAGTTTGCTGTGCGCCCTCCTCGCTGCCCTAAGGATCTTGAACTCCACCATTTCACGGCTACTGCAGCCAAGGCTGTCCTTGAGCTTCACATTCCCCACGAGCCCCTCCTTGTTGGTGACAACAAGGTCCAGCATAGCACCTCTCCTCGTTGGCTCCTCTATCACTTGGAGAAGGAAGTTATCATCACCGCATTCCAGGAACCTCCTGGATTGCTTATGTCCTGCTCTGTTGTCCCTCCAACAGGTATTGGGGTGTTAAAGTCCCCCACATGAGGACCAGTGCTTGTGAATGTGAGACTGCTCCCATCTGTCTATGGAGGGCCTCATCCACTCGGTCTTCCTGGTCAGGTGGCCTGTAGCAGACCCCCACTATAGACCCCCACTATAACGTCACCTGTCCCTGCCCTCCCTTTAATCCTGACCCATAAACTCTCGGTTGGCTCCTCACCCATCCCCAGGTGGAGCTCCATGCACCCCAGCTGGTCAGTGACATAGAGGGTGACCCTCTCCTCATCTCCCCTGCCTGTCCTTCCTAAAGAGCCTGTATCCTTCCATTCCAACACTCCAGTCATAGGAGCCATTCCACCATGTCTCTGTGATGCCAATAAGATGGTAGCCCTGCAGGCATGTGCACGTCTCTAGCTCCTCTTGTTTATTCCCCATGCTATGTGCATTTGCACAGAGGCATTTAAGTTGGGCCCCTGATGAAGCTGACTAGGACGATAGTGTGACTAAGGTAAGCTAATGAGGACTTGAGAGGTCTGGCTATGATTATTCAGTGTCTTTGACTTTTTGAGCATCAAATCCCTTAATCTTCCTGTGATGTAGGTCCTCATTTGCTTAATATACACAATGCTATATATACTTATACAGCTGGGAAATTGAGGCAAAGAGAAGTTCAGCAGCTTGTTCAGAGGTAAGTTCTCCTGTCCAAACACCTGGTCTACTACTATGGAAGAATTTGATACCTAGCATCTGTATCTGATCTCAACATATTGCAACAGATAGACATTGCTATGGCAGAAAAGAACTAGCAATGTACACAGTATTGCACTTAACTTTTAAGCTGTTTTCACATAGCCTGGCTAACTGACTTAAGATAGTATTGTTTGTACCTAGGGTGAAGATCTGTAATCCTCCACAGATTTTAGAAGGAAGTTCATTTTACATGCTGTAGTAGTAAAACAAGCATAGTTTTTAAACACGTATTTTCTTAGGCAGTTACTTTGTAATGTTGAAATAATAAGAAAAACTTTAAGTGCTCTTTTTGTTTTGCTAAGAACAGTCAGTCAATTCATAAACTTAGCTCAAACAGTCATTAAATAAACTATTAATTTAATGAAAGGCTTTATGTCTGTCTCAAAGGCCAGATTTTCAAAAAACACTCACTAATGCTGAGTACCTCAAAGTAGATATACACAATTCAGAGTAGCAGCATGCATGGAAAAGATGCATTTATGTGTGTGAAAGAGATAACTGCACACAGAGATGGACACCACGGCAGGCAATCTAATTTAGAACTCTGGTTTTTTTTAATGTAACATGCCTTGCTGTTGTCACTGATGCTATAGTGTCACCCCACTCTAAACACAAGGCTCAGTCATCAATAATTTGTTCCTCTAACCACTTCTCATGCAACTTTTCTTCCAGGAGTTGTTCAGTGGGCTTCAACAGACCTACTTGCTAATGTAGTGAATAAAGCTGGTAGTTCTGGTGTCTACCCTTGGAATATCTTTCCCATGTAGGTAAGATCTACTCTGCCTCAGACAAGACTCATCCGTCTAGCATTTGAATCATTTGTGCATACATAATACATTTTGTTAAGGACTTAGTACTTACAGTAATTTAGAAATGAAGAGAACTCCAGTGACTGGACTTTTAAAGATCTTTCAGTAATGAGTTCTGGTAAGTTTTGTTTAATGAAAGCATGAACTTCTTGCTGGATGGTAACTGTGCACAGTAACTTGCATGACAGATGTTACCAGTATATTTACAAGTGTAATCAAAAAGCGAATTAGCCAACAGTAAAACTTATAAACACTTCCAAACAGTGTAAAGATTTCTTCCTATTGCAAAATCTTACTAAGTAGTTTGTTTTTTTAAAAGTCATAGAATGAACACAGCCATCATCCAAAGCTCATCTCTGATTATCAGTCTCAAAAATTAGAAAGAACACAATGTCTACTGCAGACATGTCTGGACAAATTACTATATACTGATTTCTTAAATCTCAGCAGGGAATAGGACAGTAATTAAATATATCATTCCTGTAAGTGCTATTAATTTAAGATGTATCTCAATCCTTATTTCCTATTTCCTCTCCAAAGAAAAAAAGAAAAACTACTGAAATATTTCTGGCTTTGTTTGAAAACCAGAGACTAAACATTAAAGACTATTTCTGGAATCAATAAAAAGTAGCTTTACAATCATATTTTGATACATTCCACTTGCCAAAAATATTTGAATGAAAGTTGTACTACGTCCATAATTATCAGAATAACTTATTACATGGGTTTAGCTGAACCAGGAGGAAATGGCAACGGCTGTTTTAAGTCACAATACAGCATTTCCCACTGTGACACCAAGCCTAAAGAGAGAATTCAGACTATGCAAGTCACATTTTCTCTGTTATTGGCATTTGGGTCTGAGGGATGCTAACGACTTCCAATACATACACATGTTGTGTTCCGGCCGTGGGGAACCTTGGAACCTTAGGTACTTATTTGCAATTTTTCAGTCTACACACGTATTCTTTTTCTGGTTTGGGCTCCTGAAAATGATGGCTATCTTTCTTCTTTTCAGAAAGATGTTCTGAACCACAATTCTATCTCTCTCTTGCCAGCAGATTCAATTTGTTCACACAGTGCCAGGATGAGAGCGACACAGTTGCAATGGCTGTGATGTTCTGAAAGTGCCCTGGCATGCACAGCTCCCATTTGGAGGACACCGAGACCAGAGAGAACGCTCAGCCACAACATTATTGTTGTACATTTACATAGCTCATTTTATCCGGAAAGATAACAAAGGCATTTCACAAGTACTGGACACACACCACCACTGAAATGTTGCCAACCTTGTTCTTGAGGGTGGTGAACAAATATTACATGGCAGCCAGCAAACTCACTGGGGAAGACAGTGTTTTGGCTACAACAGCAGCATTAACCACTTACTTGTGTAAAAACAAATAAAAGATGCCAAGCTCAATCTTCCTGTAACATTCAGGCTGAATTCAAAAAGTACAGCAAAGACCCCAAATAATCTACTGTAGAAAAGCCAACATTTGAGTCACTGTTGCAGGAACACAAACCTTTTTGGTCTCGGGAAGTCGAGGGTCTACAAACATTTTGTGATGCTCACTTTGGTCCAGGAAAAGGAAACATAATAAAACACAGTTTTGACTGTTCTTTAAGAAAATGAGCAGATTTCAAATGATCCACCTAACTTCTGCCTGGTGAAAATGTCATTATTTATATAGACAATCAACAACTTCCACCGCCCCATTCCCTTCTCAAGTTTTCCCAGCTGATACACATAATGAAGATGTATCCATGTTTGGGAGTTAATATGGGTTTGGTTTTCAATCACTGAAGTTAATTATTGTCTGACTGGAAAATATTGCAAAAGCCTCATTCTAGGACTACTGAACCTAGAATTTGTGTCAAAAAAGTAGTACTCCTTAGAAGCCTACATACGGGATAGCAAGTAACTTACTTGAAACAACTAGATCAATGGGTAACAAAAGCCACAAAATTAAAAGTTTATCAGAAAAACTCTACAGAATGCAATGATTTGAGGACTACAGAAAGAGGACGTTCAGGGAACACAAATGAAATCACAGTTTTTGCAGGTCTGATGGACAGACAGGACAGATAAAGGCTATGTAGTTCCTACTGGTAGGGATCATACTTTTGTAAGTGAGAAAAGCTGAAAAATGAGCAAAGCTGGGCAGGAACTTGTAAGAAGGTGTGAGAAACTAGCATCGCCATGGTTTTACACTGAGGAGAGACAGTGGAGAAGAAAAAAAAAAAAGGAAGAAAAAGGAGAATTATAGACTTAATGAGTTCTGAGGCAGCTGGTGCATCCATCTACATCTCTACAGGGAAGACCTTTGTGAGCTGTGAATTCCACCCCATCACTAGCCCCTAGCAAAGAGTCGGCTCCCTTGTTTATCTGAACATCAATTATGATTCTTAATTTTAAAGCATCACCTTAGTAAATAATGGCTTATTCTTGGAATTGTATGTACAGAAAGGAAGAAGCATGTGAACTCTGAATAGGCACCACTTTCATCAAAGGTACAAAATGCCACTCAGTTTCAACAGGTTTCTCTGTCCCCACCTCTAAAACCAACATTTGAGGTTACAGACCTGTGACTGGGTGGGTTACAACCATCTGGGAGATTTTTTTAATTGAAAAGTATTCTTCCTGCAAAGAGTATATAAATAGATTATAGACAGATATATACAGATTATAGATATACAGATAGGAAATATATATATAGAGAGAGACAGAGAAGCCAGACTTCTCCCCTGCACTGAAATCCAAAGAGGTTTTGTGCCATAACTGTATTTGCATGTGCACCTCTGGGGAAGGAAAAGAAAAAGTTTTATTTCATTGCAGATCTACTGCTCCAAAACCTGGCCACCAGGAAAGGGGGTCAGTACAAGGACTGGCCAGGAAATGGTAGCTAGCCTCTGCCACCTGAGCTATAGATAAAAGGGAGAGAAAATACTTTTGGGCTTGTAACGCAGGATACAGAGCAACCACTGGCAAAGAATAAGTGCAGAGGGTTGGGTTGGTTTTTTTTTCCTCTGCTGGAAAATGGTGAGCTGTATATTTTGGCCTATTGTAAAAAGACTTAATGTTTGAGGCCCTAAGTAAGGGAAAGTGTCTCCTTCCAAAAAGGGGGAAACAGTGGTTTTTGCTACATAGGTGAATTTCAAGTTCGCTTTAGCCTTGGTTAGCTTCAGATATTTTCTGAACACTGAAAGGATATGAGAGGCAATGGCAACTATTGCATGTAGGGCAATACAAGTGTTCTTTCAAAGACACTTGTGCAGGCACAGGAAAAAGTCATAAGGCTTCTCCAAGCGAGAAGCCCAAAAGCACCTCTGAAAAGCCTGCTAGGGTTTGTCTGGCTTTTTTTAAAGGACTTCATATTTCATAAAGAAAGCTTCAGATTTCAAAGTTTGTCCCTTAAAGCAGTGCAAGCAAACAGCTGCATCCACGCATACAGCCTCTGTTTAAACGAGGATTTTGCAAGTCCAGCACTTGGTAGGACTCACGCTCCCCACTGGAAAAAGCCAGTTCAAAGAGCGCAGTAACTCAGCTCAGTATACAGAAGTGTCTTCACAATATTTCTCCTAAAAACTAAAAAAAAAAAAAAAAAGTCTTAAAACTTTCAATTTAAGACAAAGGGAAAAAAAGTTCTGCCTAGCACATACAGAAGAGCAGCAACCCTCTGGCTAGTCAAAAAACAACACATGTGGGTGCTATCCTGCTTGTCCTTCTCTCTGCAACCCTGTCAAAAATCCACGGTTTGAAGCAGAGGAGCGTCATATTACATAAGGGACACCCACAGATCAATTATTTGCCCCAGGAATCCAAAAGCTATGAAACACTGTTAGAAACCTCATTTTAGACAAGTCAGAGCATGGCTACCACAGGGATAGGCTCAGTTTAGAAAGAAGATTAATGTCTAGATAAATAAGTTTAGATAAAAGTCCAGCTCCTGCGTTATACATGCCACAAATACTACTATGAATATAAAATCTTTGTTTTGCAGGTCACTTCCACAACTGGCTCCACAGATCACTCAGCTGCCCAAATGTCCAGTCTGGTACTCACTTACATAACCCCTCTTTGATATCCTCTGGGCACAAAATATTGTTTTCTTTCTGTGCACTTTATCTAAAATGATATGGATTGAATAATTCACTCCCACAACTCAAGCCAGTTCAAATGTAGAAACTTCAATCCAAAGCATTGTAAAGCACTACTACTATTAATAGAATATTGTGTTATAATATATCATGCTTCAGTTTTGCATTTGCATGGCGTATGCTATTTCTCCACTGGTTTATGTGTGGATAAATCCACAATGCCTGAAGGGGACCTTGTCCCCGCGCATGGCTGCAGTCCTGACAGCTGAGGGAAGCGTGTGTGGGACAGCACTCTCCAAAACAATCCAGCCATGACTGCCTTTCCTTCCTGAACTGTTGCCAGGGCTTGTGAAACCACCAGCTCGTCTAGCACGTGGGTAGTTGGCCTGAAGCAAAGCGACCTCCTCCCCTGCTCCACTCTCCACAAGCATCTGGAGGCCACCGAAGAGGTACAGGCCAATCTCCGCAGTAAAAAGCAAGAATCTCCGCAGTAAAAAGCAAGATGTATTGCTGTGGGCAACAGCATGAGAGCCCCTCCTGCTCCACTTCCACGTGGGAGACCACAGGCGAGGCACAAGTAGGGAGAGCAAGCCACGCTGCAGAGGAACTGGCAAGTGGGAGCACGTCCCCACAGATGCCTGCACAAAGGCATCCAGAGGGGATGAACAAGATACAAATAGCCAAAAGTGTCAGTGTAAAACTGGGCTATCCAACGAAATAGGCAAAAATGGGGCAACTCTTGCCTCTCTGCCTTATGCACAGCATCTCATGGAAGTCAGGGAAATGCTGCTCACCCCCTCTGATTCTGCATGCACTTAAACCAGAGGAAACACTGTGTCTACACCAAATACTAATATAAACAGAGAAGCAAAGCCAGTCAAAAACTGATCAAGCTCACGCCCTCATAACAAGATTTTGAGCATAAACATGGCTGTGGTCTTGCATGTAAACAAATAAGCTTTTATTTGAAGTGAAACAACCCAGCATTTAACATCACTTCCATTGACATGGACCCCCTCAACTGTGCAGTTTTAGATTTACAAATAATGAAATAATTACCGTCTTCATCTTACTGTATGCACAGTAACCTTATTCTGATTCAAAATAGGATTTGGGGCTGGAATGTCCCTGAGATCTCACTCCTGCTAATGCCATTAATTCTAGCAGTGCATTATGTGAAATATTTACAAGTATTCTAATATTTTTCTGCGATTTTAAGGAGCTGCTTACTCCATCTGCAAAACACTGGCATGCTCGAGGATTTGTCCATTGTGTTGCACCACTCCCGGCGCAGTTGTGCGCACAGTGAGTGTGTACCTTCCACAGCGGGCTGAGACACAGTCGCTGCCAGCAAGTCCTGCACGGCTGCCAGCGCTCAGTTCCCTTATAATGAGTTTGCTCCAGCTCCTGCTCTGTTTTGTGTAAACAGCTGCGTGCCAGGACCACAGTTTAGCTCTAATTTCTTAATAAAAATATAATTTAGTTTATACTCTAGTCCTAAAATTTGAGTCATTTCTAGTTCTCACTAGTGGTTCTAAGATGCCCAAACTCTAATTCAAATCTGTTCTTTCGTTCCACAGTTAAAGACTATAACATTTCTAATACAAGGATTTTTTTGATGACTTCACACACAAAATTTAGGAATGACTGTAGGATATACTTGGCCAATTTTAGTATCAGACAATTAAGATTCCTCTGTAGGACCGCAACTTTCCCATGTCAGTTTTATCTCAGACAACTTTAATATTGCCAGTAACTAATAAATATAGCAACTAGTGAGTGCAAAGTATTACTTAGGTATATTTATGTTCCAAACTAAGACTTAAATGAAAATACTGGCTGATTCTAGCAGCTACACACTTTTAATCACTTTTCTCTAAAACAAAACCTGAAGTTATTGGTTCCTTTAGTAATCATGCGACGCTGTGGATAAGCACTGGACTGCAGCTGACAAAGCCTGGCTGTTACTGCCATCTCTGCCACAGGGCCTCGGGCAAGGCATCTCACCTTGCCTTGCCTCAGCACATCTGCATGTAGAAAGGGCTATATAAGCCTCGTGTTCGTTATAATTATTTATTACTGTCACTTGGATTTTCCCTCAAGGCTTTCATGCAACAAAATGGCAGCTTCTTCATGTGTACCTGAACGATCCCTATAAAATTTAAAAGAGCTCAAGTCTCAAGCTTAAGCCAGGAAGCAAAAGACTGTAATTAATTCTAGTAGAGACCAAGAATTGAACTTGTGTCAGATTCTGATGGAGACTCACAGTGAAAGGTGCTGTTCCTCTTATCTTGTACATTTTCAAACAGCTCATCTAGTTCCTTTTTACCTTCAGGAAACGAGCCATATAAAATCAGTCATATAGGTATCAGCAGCAGTAACTCCTTTTTCAAAACTGTGTGTCATTGAGACATAAACCCTGGGCCTCTTCCAATCTCACATTTTTCCATTCTCATGGTTATTTTGCCATCTAAGTTGCTCTTTTTTTTTTTTTTTTTTTTTTTTTTTTTTTAAATTTTCACTCTTTCTGCCATGGAAAGCAAAAGCATTTCCTGCATGCCAAAAAACCCAGAAGTTACAAGATATTCTAGACTATGGTCAAATCTTGTTTTCCAAATTGAAAACACACTCAATTTTGACCTGGCCAGTATGTGTTTAAAAATCTTCAAAAGTGACTAGAAAAATACGTTAACTCTATAACCCATATAAAATGCATATAATCTATGAAGTAGTTGTATAATCTACAACACAGCTACATCTGTATAATCTACAATAAAAACTGCACGGCCAGGTTTTGGCCCAGGTTTGTAAATCCATTTTACAGCCTCGCGACCTGCAGCAATATGTCCTTTAGCAGCACACTGGGGCTGTGACCTCCAGTCCCGGCACAGTCAGCGAGCAGAGCCTGCAGCACACATGCTGCTAAACAGTGCGAATCAGGCTGCTGGACCTCCGCCACGGGAAGCAAAATAAGGTTGGACTTGTTCCCATGTGTGTATTTGAGATTTACTTCTCTCAAAGACAGTCCCTGACCTTGACCATGGCCTTTTAAATT
Organism: Strix aluco; assembly: GCF_031877795.1. Taxonomy (NCBI): domain Eukaryota; kingdom Metazoa; phylum Chordata; class Aves; order Strigiformes; family Strigidae; genus Strix; species Strix aluco. Next base: position 164,332,452 of record NC_133931.1, on the reverse strand, counting down.
TATGGATTGGTAACAGGGAACTGAGGAATGAAAACACTTGAAGCTCCTTACCCTTCATATTTACCACACCAGATGGTTGCTGCTAAGTGTCAGCATCAGCCCAGTTTTACCATGTAACAGTGCCTGGGTACAAGAATTCTGTCTTGTCAGAGATGGTGTGAAGGCTGGCTTTTAACAGGTCCCAGTGCTTCTTGCTCTGATAATACATTTTACTCATCCAGAACTCTCTCTTTGAGGGATCTGAAGAATTTATTGCTGGATACTCCTCTCCCCCAGGTGCTTAACTCTTGAAAACAGTAGTTAGACTGGTTTTTGCTAGGCATATATACAATCTTTTGGCTGGTCAAGCAAAGCTGACCTGATTTTCAGGAAACCCTGTTGAAATCAGCGAGCCTCAGTCATCAGAAAAACATAGAGATGAACCAAATATCTAAGTGTGAGATAACAGCAGGTTTTTAAGAGGGATCCTCCTTTGTCCTGAAATGGCATCAGAGGTTTCAACTTTTAATAACCAGACCCTAAAAAAAAAAAAATAAAATCCACTTTTCCACTTCTGCTCTACATCACGAGTCTCTCCCTGTTCCTCACAAAAGCCTGGATATGAAAATATTTTCACTGGCTGATGGCTTTTGTAATGGAGTGGACAATCATTCAGTTCCTAAAGCAAATGGATGTTAAATGCAAGGATAAATTTAAGCTTTTTTTCCTGGGAATAGCCTTGGTGTTTTTGTTGCATCTGTTACCTTACCTTCCATAAGAGCACAGCCAGCAACAGGAAGATGAGAATTCCCACCAGCAAACTGATGGCAATGATCCATCCGACAACATATCCACGAGGCTCCAGATTGTGCAAAGCCTCGAAGACCACCTACAAAGCAATTAGAAAAAGATCTTTTTATGATTGGAAGTTGTATTGTTTTCTCTTGTACTCATCTTATTAAACACATTGCATGGTGGCCTCGCTGATCGTATTTCAACTGTCAAACAAATACGGAATGCGTCCTTCATTTCGTGCTTTCCATCTATTTTTCGCAAGGGATTTAAAGCTTTCAAGTGGAATTTGAGTAGCCACGCATTGGATCCAAAGGATATCAGCTTCCACCCTGAAATAATTCCTACCCTGCCAACCCCCACTCCAGACACTGAGCTTGTTCTGTACTGGGCCACCAAAGGTGCACAAAGGTTTGCACAAAGAGTCCATCCCTTGGATTGGCAGGGATTGCCGTGACATCTCACGTGGTTTGTCTCACTCATCATGTTCCTGGCACTGCCAAACGCCCCAACGCTTCACATGAAACACTCACGTATGCTGAGCTTGTTAACGTTTTTCCACAAAAAATGGGACAACTCGCATACATCCCTATCGAATACATTGTCCCTGCTGCTTCACAAGGCACATTGTGTGAAAGAGGGAAGGGCGTGTGCAGTCATGGGTTCTTCTGGGAATGCAGAAAGCAGACCCCTGCTGTTATTGTCTCTCTTTTTGTACAGCATGTATGGCAGGGAAATACATCCTACAAAGTGCTTTCCTTAACCGTCTGTCTTAAGACGAAAATGGGAGCAAATTATACTGCTTGTATACACCGTGTGAATTTTCAGTCTCTTATTTCAATCAAAACCAGTTCCTCAGTGGAAAACTCAAAAACAGTTCACCTCAGTGAGGGCTATTTCATGTTAAATTTTGCAATTTAATATCCAGCAAATGCAGAGAGGCAGCAGGGATTTTTTTTAAATGTAATACGTTTGCTTTGTCTGGCTTTGCTTTGATAGGCAAAGTACTGAGTCTTCCTCCCTCCTTCACAAACCACTTTCATCATCTTTGCTTAAAAATGTCAAAACCCTTTAGTACATATGAACTGTTAAATCAACTTTTTAAACAAAACAAAAAAAATTGGTAGTTAAAAGTGGGTGAAAATCTGGGAGTTAAGAGTCAGATACAATTACGCAACCCCCAAGATACTCATCTTTAAGAGGCCCATGGAGGATCCACCTTCACTCACCGGTGACAGCGTGCAAACAGTGTCATTCATGAGACAGCAAAGGGAACACGATAGCATTCAACCCATGCGGATGTTGAAGGTGGGCATTCAGGAAAAGGCTGCAACAGGGAAGTGATGGCAGCACTGGAACAAGGGCCAAAGAGGATCTGGGTTCTCCATCCTTGCAGGCTTCCAGGCCTCAGACAAAGCCATGGAGATCCCGAGTCAGTGTGGGCAACAGCCCTGCTCTGAGGGGGAAATGGGACAGGACAGCCTCCCAAGATACCACTAAAGAACATTCTTCTGTTTCAGTTAAGCATACACAGCCTCAGCAAACACCCACAAAAATTACAGGCACAGATGAGAGAAAGCAGGTGAGTAGGGCTATATTTTGTCATGGTGTTCCCATAAAGAAGTACTCAAAGATCCTTTGCTCAGTTTAACAGGCTAATGCTGACTAAGACCACAGCTTTTCTGGAGGAGGAATTTGAACACAGTTGATTTACACACACTGTTTTTTTCTATTGATGAGATATTATCAGGCATTTGATGATGACGAGACATGAAAACATAACCAATGGACAGGAATGAAACTATACATAGAGAGCATTACCCAAACATATTCCCATAACTACTATCATAATGCTCAAAATAGCTCTCAAACATGGATCAGTTCTTCACCTGAGAAAAAGAATAATTTTAATGTTTCAGACATTAGTGCAAAGTCTTTGTAAGACCTTTTAAGACATCTTGCTGAAGAGAGAAAGTTTCCTAAGTAGCAGAGTTTCCCTCATAGCCAAGATGAGCGTAAGGGAAATACCAGAGAGATCAAACACAAATTTTGTGCCTTACTCGTATTTCTGAGCCAGCTTGGAAAGATGATCTGGTGTGGCAGTCCATTTCTCATGGAGGCTATGGCTAGTATCCATCTTGTGGACACAAGTTAGATAACTATTTCTTAGATGATAAGTCATTAGTGTTATTTTCCTTTCTGACTCTAAAAGAAAAAAACTCTGAACATTTTAAGTACTGCCAACTTCAGTGAAGAGACCTTTCAAGCAGTCCCTGAATGCTAAATGACACGGTGCCTTCTCTCCACTACTCAGAGAGTAAATGTTAACATAACACAACCTCTAGCACAATAGACCTGTATGTCCTTCATGCTGCCAAAAGACAGAGCCAGGAATAGCTGCAGAGATCAAATCATACATCATCTGTAGAGCAAGAGTCCCACATTTCAGATTTGAAGTACAGTGGCTGTAGCTTTTGCAGTCACAGCTCAAGCTGTAAGGGTAAAGAGCAACAACAGCTTCTTATCTATCCTGTTTCTTCTATCTGTCTGCAATCAACATACAAGCATAAAACCCACCGTGTTTATGGCTTTGTGGTTTGGAGAGGAGCAGGGATGTTGCATATGTTAATGTCCTTATCCCTCTCAAGCCCTCAAAATCTGCCTGCACTAATACACAGCTACTGCAGGGAGTTTTGGTGAAGAAGCAACCAACAACAAAAAACCCAAGCCAAACCCCAACCAAACCAGACTGAGCAGACAGTGTCGATCACACGTTAGGAGTATCAGCAAGAAGCCAGTACAGTAAGTGGTGGGAGGACAGGGAAGCAAGTCATCCTGGGGAGGGAGGTTGGAGGCAGAGGGTGACATTACTAAAGAGAAGCATGCCATCCACCACCTGCCGCTTGACCCCTTGGCCATTGGGCTGTCTCTGAAAACCAATCTCAAGTGAACCTTGAACTCCTCGTCCTGTCCACCCCAGCAGCACAGCCCCTACAGGGCAGCCAGCACGTTGGGGAACACAGGGCAGTCCCCAGCCCGGCGCACTTCCCACAGCCCCGACCGATAGAGAAGACAGGATTGATAAGAGTGACTGATGCAGAAGATAAGAGGTGGTGACGTTGGGAAAGCATCCCAGAGCGGGCAGCAGCCGTCTGGTTCAGAGAAAGCACATGCAGCAGTCATAAAATATGGAGCAGATTATAGGCTTGTTTTCAGACTCTGACGAAACACCAGGGAAAGGCCGTGAAAAACACAGTTGTCTTGATAATGTATACGGAGTTTTAGTTTCATATTTATCTTTTGCACTTCACACTGTACTTGCAGGATCTGAAAGCCCAGGAGGCAGCGTGGTTTGCTGTTTAGCTGTACCTAGCTCACATGTCAACCAGGTTTTACCCAATGTAACTGACCTTCTGTAAAATAACAGAGATTTGCACCCTACTACTGATTTCTTAAATGTTGAACCCTCATGGACAAGGGCATCTACCAGGGCATCTTCTACCTGTGCCAAACATTTGCTATATTCTGATAGTCTTAGTGAACAAATTGAAATAAATCAGATTTTTTTTTTTTTTTTTTTTAGTGCTTTTAAAATACCCTATTTCAGAAAAGTGTGTAGGCAAGAAGTTAACTGAGTAGGAACTTTGCAAATACCTCAAGTTCATACTGTGTTGAAGCCCTTTGCAGAATACGCACACACTGCTGCACTGGAACTCAGACAAGAAACATACTTCAGCAAAATCTGGTTAGAAATACATAATTGCAAAGTTTTCATTTCTTTTTGCTTATGCACACTAAATGAGTTTTATGCACTTGTATCATGACCCACTGCCCATGGAAGACAAAGGCTGATAAAACAATGCTATTTGATTTCTGTATTATCACCCAGAAGATTTCTGGTGTTTCGAACCACGCTGCACTGCTGGCTGACTTGTCCATCCAAGTGCTGTTATACTTGGGGGGACTTGCAGTAAAGACACCATTCTCCTATACATCTGTACACCTATGCATACGCATCCCTTTTTATATATTTATTTATTTACATATACTAAGAAAAACCTTAGAAGTTCTTGAAAAATACAAACCTGAGGTATCCTTGCTATCTGCTTGTCTCTATCCTTGGGAAATGAACTGCATTTTATTGCTATTGTGTAGTGTTCTGTTCCTTTACCCAAGTTTGTGTTTCTACCTGCCAGACTGCACTGTAAAGGCAAGAAAATCTATAAAGGGATTGTTACAGTAACAGATGCAAAGGTAAAACGATGAAATGAGAAACAAAACATGGGGAAAACAATAAGGCAGCAAATAACCCACTGGAAAGGAAGCTGCAAAGCTGCATGTATCTGGCTCCAGCCAGGCTAGGATGTTCCGCCCATCTCAAAGGTAAGCTGGAGAGAACAGGCAGGAGGGGGTGGTGGTCCGGAGTCTGGAGCATGTGTCGTACGAGGAGCGGCTGAGGGAGCTGGGGGGGTTTAGTCTGGAGAAGAGGAGGCTGAGGGGAGACCTCATCGCCCTCTACAACTCCCTGAAAGGAGGGTGCAGAGAGGGGGGATGAGTCTCTTGAGCCAAGTAAGAAGTGATAGGACAAGAGATAATGGCCTCAAGTTGCGCCAGGGAAGGTTTAGACTGGATATTAGGAAGTATTTCTTTCCAGAACGGGTAGTTGGGCGTTGGAATGGGCTGCCCAGGGAGGTGGTGGAGTCCCCATCCCTGGAGGTGTGCAAGAGTCGGGTTGACATAGCGCTGAGGGATCTGGTGTAGCTGGGATCTGTCAGTGCTGGGTTAACGGTTGGACTAGATGATCTTCAAGGTCCTTTCCAACCTAGATGATTCTGTGATTCTATGGGTTGCTGAGTGGAAGAGCTATTCCCATGTGCATTAAAAAAAGGCTGGGACACCATGAGCACTGTCTAGTACCACAGGCTGCTCCTTCCAATGCAGACATGGAGAACAGGCTGAAGTCAGGAGTCCTCTGCACCACAGGCAGACAGCTAAAGCTTAGGCACCTGAACATGCATTTAAATGTCTCTGCATATAAACATGCATATAAAGACCCCTCAAAAACACCTTGTAGGTCTTCACAACCATAAACTTTATTTTTTAAGTTTTCTTTTTTTTTTGTTGTTCTTTTCCCTGAAATACATTTGTTTATGACTGCAAACAAACATACCTAAATCTTGGGCAAAAAAAAAAAAAATCCATGTAGGGCAGCCACTTGCCTGTGTTGAATTAAACCTGGGGTGACTGGGCTGAAAATGGAAGAGTGAACTCTATCCAGGAGGAGGGAAAGGTTCAAAGGCTTGATGAAGCGTACCAGTGCTGAGCTGACAGCACCAGAGAGCTATACAGTAGCCTTCAGCTCTACAGGGCACTTTGTTGCAGGAGCTGCGTGCATTTTATCTGGGGTTCCCCTTTCATCTATTCAGCTTTGCATTCTCTCACTTTCAAGACAGGGAAGACTCGGAGACATTTGGCTGGTTTTGACATAGTGAAATCTAGCCTATTTTTCCCTCCACACTGGCACCCACAGAGGGAAGTCCTTTTGCTCCATAAGAGCACTCCTCCTCCAGCACATGAGCAGAGAGCATGGGATGCGAATCCTTGGATCTGGTATTTGACCACCGTGGTCTCAAGGAGCTTATTGTTGGTTTTGCCTCACATGCAGAGAAGGGAGCCAAACCTGCATGGAAACTCATATGCTCAAGAAAATAAATTATGCCTCCTGAAAATACCACGTCATCATTCTAGCCAATATATACTCATGTTAATACAACTGTCATCACAGAGCCAAATCCAAACTCTGCTCACCTTCTTCGTGTGATTTGTCTAAGAGTTCAAACAGCCTATTATAACCAGAGACAGAAAATATATCATTCCAAATCACATAAAACCATATCCAAATCCAGAGAAATGGTTTCTGAAAATTGCATAAATGCATCTTTTTAAAAAATGGGTTAATTTCAAAGACAGCCTGCTACCCATCTTACAGATATTTACGTAAGCTTTTGCTTCTCCCTTACAAATCGTCTACTACAGTTTCTGACAAAGCTGATATTTATATGTGTGGTCCTGCCCCTACGGGTACTTCTTACACTAGCATCACAAATATCAGTCTTCTTTTTACTTCTGCCTTCTTTACAGGTAGTTTGCACTGTGATATTGTAACATTGTCTTGTAAAAGTGCCCAGTGAAGTAAGAGCACATGGTTCTAAAGAACCATTTAAATGTGGTAATAAGTCTACATCAAGCTGCAGAAAGCAAAAAGGCCTTTTCAAATTTACCACAAAAAAGTGTTTAAGAAAATGTTTTTCATTGTTAGGGAATATTTTCATAAACAGAGGAAGTCCACGCACAACTGTTCAGAAGGAGCTGCTATCCAAATGGATATGGTAAAGCTGTCCACGGTCAATGAAAATAATACAGGATGAGCTTTATAAAGGAAGGGAGGAGTATGAACAAAGATATTTTTTCTCTCCTGCCTCTACTTCTAGATGAATAGCTGTGGCTTGCAACAAGTACTATTCCCTTCTGCATTCCACAAGAAAAGAGTAGGGGAAAAAATGAATACCTTGAGCCAAACCACATGTCTTAAATTTTTCCCTGAACATGATCCTGTGCAAAACATACAGCAATGGTGAAGCCAACAGACATATGGAAATAGCATAAAAGAGAGAGCAAATGGCAGTCTCATTAGAAAAGACTTGAAATTACAAATTGATGTTACATGGCTACAATGTGTCAAGCATGCTCCTCTACAGCTAGGGCTTCCCAGGAACTAGGACCAAGCTCTTGTCTGAAGATTAATAGAGCTTCCCAGCACACACAGTGCACTTTATAATCATTGCAACTCAAGGCTTGATGAAAGGCTTTCCGGGAACAGGAAAAGGGCAATGGGGGTTTTTTGTTGTTTTCTTTTTTCTCCAAGCATTAGATAATAATGAAATACAGCAGAGCTTGCATTCCTAGATAAAAGCATTTCTAAATTTTGAACATTAAATAGTAATCCCACACATTTTACATTATGCCTATCACTCTGAGGGATTCTAAAACCCTTCACAGAACAAAATATTTAGTAGAGATCCAGGCTTCTTCCATTTCACTTGGGGCATGCGTATCGCAGTCAGGTGTTACTTCAGTCATTAATGAAATTTTGCCATAAAAATTGCAAGATTTGCTCTGTGCAAGCACCAGAACCAAAAAAAGATAAAGCAATGTATTAAAATCAGGGCTGCAGGTCACTTATAAGGCACATTCCCAGGGAAGGCTAGCTATGTTTTTCATTTCTGCTGCCAAGACTATTTTTTAATGCTCCTCAATGGTCCAGAAACCTGACAAAGAAAATAAAACAGAAGGGAAAAAATGGGGTCTTGTCATATAAAAGAATTTCTTTTTCTGACAGGTGTAATAAAATAGAAAGTTAAGTCTAGGGTTGCAGACATGATGATGGAGAAATGGTCACCATAGCGGTGTCCTCTACTTTCAAACTGAAGGTAATAAGTAGATGCCAGTTCAATTCTTCCTTTGCCTGTAGGGTTTTAAATCCAGTATCTCTGAGATAAGGGCTTTAACTCGGGACATCAGTGTCTTTGAAAAGCGTGTTGAACTCAATGCTCTCACGCTCAAACCTCAATAGTACTCACTGAAATGGAGCCAATGACAGAATGGTTGCATGGGCTGGTGGTGATGACAATCATTGGGGATAAAAGGATAACTGAGAGATGGGATCTAGATCATGTTTTAAAATACACAGCAATAGGAAAGATTGAAAGTAGTCCACATTCCCTCTGATCCTCACGTGAGAGAGAAATAAGAAACAAAACTTTAAAATTTCACCAAGCAAAAAGAAAGCTGAATTTGGGTGTGGCCCCCTATTCAATTTTCATGTGTAAGTATAAGGCGACTTCGTAGTAGGAAACCAAAGCCATTACCTCTTCCAGTAGATTGTAAACAAGGTCCTATATAGCTTTACTTACAGCCAAAACTATACAGTGAATTCACCTTAAGCTTTAATAGTTCCCCTTCAATTTTCAATCCAGACTCACGCAGATCAACACAAAATGCAGTATCAGGTCACACATGAATTCCACCATCTCAGCACAATAGAACAGTTAAATGAATCTCTGAAAGTTTAGACTTCCTTGCCCATTTTCACAGCTCCCAAAATATCATTAAGACTTCTAAATATTTCATACTGGCACTTCTGAAAAGACTTTGCTGGGGTTTCAAGTCTCTGCTAGGTTTTCAAGGAAAATCTGCCTTAGATTAAAGCAGATGCTAACCCTAGAACAGGAAGCTAAACGTAACTTTGGCATGAATACCTCAAGGGTATTACAATTTTGGCTAGTACAACACAGATCCTACTGCTCCACATAACATCATTCACTGTGATGGCATGGTTATCACAGAGAGCAAAACCACAGAAGCACAGTTCACAGCACTGCTAGTCTAGCCAGACAAAGTCTGGGCACTCTTATGGGCTAGCCCAGCCCAAGCCCAGTCACAAATTCCATTTTGTGTCGAGCTCTCAATGATCTCCAGCCCACTGGGATCAGGAAACCTTTCTCTTCAGGTTTATTTACTCACTGGTTTTTCTTCTGGGCTTCCATTGGGCACCTCCACAACTCTGAGGTCAGGGTCCACCCTCACCCTCGCCCTTGTGACAAACTGGATGACTGATGAACTGTCCTGAAAAGTACAAAGACGAAGAATTAGATTTGAGGGTACAATAAAAAAAGGACCAAAAACCCCCCAAACAAAATATCAAACATTTGCCAGTGTAATAAACACATCTAGACAATGCTTAGTGGGGGCTGGGTTGTGAGCTAAGTACCATCACGGTTAAAACCCTGCTTTGAAAAAAAATATATCTTATGCTCATAATAGACAGACAAAACTGAGCACATTATCCTAGATTAAAACAAAATCAGGTATGCTGGACTTTAAACACATCATTTGTATTTGGCCTGTTAATGTTACCCACATTTACCGCAAAAGCAAAAGACAGAACGTTGCCAATCAACACAGGCAGGCTCGATATTAACCATCAAAGAAAAGTTCCTATTTGTTTTTCAAGTGAACAGAAGATATACAAAACCTGGGATAAACTCAAGTATATCTCATTAATCACTCAAACCTGGCACTGCAGATATCTTAAAAATTCAGTGTACACCTCTCCCCTTATTAATATATATTTCTTCTGTATTTTACACAGTGCATTTTAACAGGCATATTCCAATAAGCTGCCATTTCAACTCACAGGTTAGTCATTTGTGTGCTGTTCACCTTGGGGAGGGTAGGTGATAAGTAGAAAATGGCATGTATTGGTGATACTGACCCAAAGACGCGTGTAAGCACTATATGTCTTTTAAAGGAGCGTTGCCAATGGTTATCTTGGAAAGGAGCTGGAAGATGGGATGAATCCTAGTTATTCCCAGCACTGAATTTCCCAGAAGCACATTTTGTGTGCACTCAGTTACTTGCTTACATATTTCAGCATTTCTTCTAAGTATGTAACAAATACCTGAAACTTCTGGCCTTGACTATGCTTTCCGTTTCCAAATAGGAACAAACATTAGCAGACTGGTTGGTTTCAGCTGGAAAAGCTGAGAGCTATCAATTGCTTTAGGAACTGCTTTGTCATAAGGGATCTCTCCAATGCTTTTAATCTAGCAGCCATCAAAGACAGGTTTATTTTAGTAGGCTCACGTTATCAGCTTTCTCCTCAGATTATCTTATACCTTCATAATCTTACAGCATCATGCCACAATTACACAGTCAGCATTTTTGTAAGTAAAGGAAAAAGGCCAAAATGCAGTAAATCACTAGAAATTTAAAAGATTTGCTGTCTCATTCAGTGGCTTCAGAGAAGACAAGAATTAACTTGCAACCATTTGTTTCTTGTCAAAAATGTCAAGTTCAGCATTAATATGGTCATGATGTATCTTCTTTGAATAATAATCATCTGAAGTAAAAAATTACAAAAAACTGCCACGTCTCTGTTTACATGGAAGGAATGATAGATAGTTGGTCACAGTTTACATGCACTTACTCTACTTCTAATTTTTCAGAATGAAAACTTTCAGAAATCAATTCAACTTTCAGAAGTCTCTAGCCTCAACACCATGCATACAATTAGGGGCCTCATTTGTTGTTTCTCAATGTATAAATTTCTGAACTTAATTTATTTCTATCTTAATGAGAAATGGGTAAGAACTAGGATTAACACCTCCATACATGCTGTTGATAAATAGATCTGTTTTCTTTGACACCATAATTTTTTTTAACACGCTAGTAAAGAGAGGAAAGAATGCAAGTTTTGAGTCCACTGGTGTGCATAAGCATTCTGAAATTGGTATTTAAGACAAACTACAAAGGAAGCACATACCTTCTTCAGTATCTCAGTATTCAGCAGCGTATAGATACTTATATCACAGGACTCTGCTTTGGCTAGTGAGCTTAAGTTGCAGCGTATAATTAAGCAGGACCTGCCTGGTCTTTCACAGTCCTACAGGAAATATGGAAAAAGCTGTTAGGCAAAGGAGGAAAAAATTCACACAAATTGTGTGACAGCAAACACACCAGCTGACTAAGCTACATAGCAAACTGCTAAAATACAGCACTCCTGCATTGAAATAAGAGCAACTTTCAAGACTTGAAGACAGCTAGATACAGACCCCTGCATGAAAGCAAGCCAGGTAAAATTCAGCCCTCTACAGAGCTGCTGAGCCAGGCAGGTGCCCGGGGCTGGGAGGAGAGGAGCCACTGCTGCACATCAGCCCTCTACGTGGGTCAGGCACCAAGCACGTGCCTTTGACAAAACACGGGAGCGAGGGCTCTGGTCACCCAGTGCACACTGCCATGGCAGGTAACTCCCCACTGCACTTCCTGAAACTTCCTATTTCTGTTTAAAAATCAGATAATCAAAATCACTAAATATTCCCACAGCACAACATCAGTATTAGGACACATGCACCGAACAGCTGCTCTGTAATGAACTATCTGCTTGAGTTCTTCATGCTAAGCCTTGCAAAATCTTTTGTAAGATACACTGTATGTTCAAGTTTGCCATAAGTAGACTTTCTTACCAATACTTTTCTGCCAGACTTTGTGAAAAAAGCAAATATTGTGTGGAAAATATTTTCATTCTCTTGAGGAACAATGCATGGGCTGGGGTTTCTGTGAAAAGAACAGCTTCCTTTGTCATGACCAACCTGCAAGCACAGTTATAAATCACAATTATTATTCTGAATTAAACACAAGAAGCTGGGATTACCCTCTCTATAAAAATACACGTATATCTGAGCTGGATGTCTGGACTCCCATTAATAGTCAAAAGAGAAATAAGCGCTTCAGGAGTTAAATAAACCCAAAGAAAATATCTGCAGTAAGCCAGACGAACTACTCTTTGGAAATGCTTGTCTCTCTTGACTGGATAGGATATGAATGGATCCGACCTAGCTCACGTGTAGGTGTCTGTGTTCTACATGTCTGGAGATAGAGACAGAAGAGAAAAATCTCAGCAAAAGTTATATATCACCACATAGCATTTTGAGTTAATAGTGTTACCCTGTGTATTACCTTTTTTGTAACCGTATTATTTGGTGCTTTGGCCATCTTGGCTGTTTCACAGTTTATACCAGAACTAATGAGAAAAATGAAATCTCTGTGTAAGTGCACAAGCCCAGACACTAAACCTGTTCTTTTACCTTCAGCACAAATAGTATAAAAATAAACTTTTAGTATCATTAGTTATTCACTTGTCCAGGAAAGAAGATGCTTGAAGCAAGTGAAATGTACCAAGCTTTGATAAAATGATCTTCAGTCAAGATAACCTTGCACTAGAAAACCCTTCTCACTTTTTGCAGCTTATGAATATTCCAAATCTATTGGAATTTAATACAAACTATGACAACAAAGTATCAGCAAATTCCTCCTGCTGCCATCCTTAAAACCTGTAAGAGTGAGAGGGAGATTTTCCCACAAACCACCAAGTGACATTATTACACATCCTGCTGTTGACCTCCCCACATCCTCTATATTCTGAGAGGATGAAAACTTGTACCTTATTCAAATCACAAATCCTTGAAAGAGGGAGAAAAAAAGTTATAGATATGAAATTACTGCGTGCTCTGAGTCTGATTCTGCATTAAAGAGTTTATAGCTGAGTTAGCTGAAGTATTGCCAAAAAAGAAGCAAAACCCAAAGGTCTAGATAAATCTGAAATGGTATTTCCCAGACAAGTGATATCTATGTCTCTTGGTAAGATATACCTTTTGTGCTTCACTGGCCCACAAGCTCTTCATAATCTGTTCTTTGAAGTATGTATTCATAACCTGTCTTTACATAATCTGTCCTTACTTCCCCAACAGATACAGGCACAGGTAGCTACCCACATTTTACAGGCTCCCTGGGATCAGCTGAAAATTAACACTATGATGTTCTCCATTTGTCCAGATCACCTGGAATGAGTTTTCTTATTTATTGTAGGTAAGAGATTCACAAAGCCCACTGACATCTATTTTCTTTGAACTTTCACATGGGAATTAGATCCAGATCAACCAGAAGGTTTTTGTTAAATCAAGAACAGCAAAGAGTCAAGACCTACTCAGTACTTGCTTTTTCTTCCTGAAAGTTTGAATTACCAAACACTTGGACAGATGTCATTAGATTCATGCAAGAGATACAGAAAGGACAGGATGAGCTTCTGCACTATCCCAGCTTTTGGCGTATTCTCCAAACAGTCCTGCTTTACATCCTGTACAAATATGGTGTAAGAACAAACCAAAGCAGAAATATCTCACAAGACTAAAAGGAATTACCTGGCATGAAGCAACATAAATCTGGTCCTTCCTTCTCTAAATTATTATCTTTTCTTAAACTGAAGTTTGGCTACATCTCGTCCTTCTTAAAACACTTCAGCTGAAACAGAGAAAGGTACCTCCAGAGGACTAAGTCTGAACTTGGAAATACCCCCTCCTCTCGGCCAACCACGCAGCAATCTTACATGAGGTAGCTACTAAATCCAGTCTCAGCCCATGTTAGGAGGGACACGTGCAAGCACTGAGCACCTCCTGTCACCTGTGCTGCTCTGGAACAGACCAGCAGGTCACCTATAGCCTGTTTTAGTAGCCAAGGTAGATGCCAGTTCCTGTGAGGGGGCAGACACTACTACTTGGCCTGCGGAACTGGGGGGAATTCAACCAGGCAGAAATTAGGTCATATTCATCTGTGTATCTCTGAACAATCAGCATATGCTGACAGCAGGTAGGCAGGAAAGGATGCAAGGCAGCTGAGAATCACTCAGCTTCTTTTAGCACTCTTAGAAACAGCAGAGACACAGAACTAGGAAAAAAAGTAACAAAAAACTTTGAAATGGGTGGATCATGCTGAGGTAGAAGGAAATCCAGCCTTTCCAAAGGACTGGCCACAGTTAGGGTTTTTGTTTTGTGGTGGTTGTTTGTTTTTTTTTCTGGGGGGGGTGTGGGTTTGTTTGTTTGTTTGTTTTGTTAGGGTCACTGTCAAACACTTATATTTCACATCATCTCTTATTTTCCTCAGTTTTTACATGCATAAAGGGAAGGTTCAGTCAACCGGTCAGACAATACTATGGTAACTTTTCATCAAACTTTGTTTTCCATGAAAAATTCAGCTCTAGGAAATCAACCTGGTAAATAAAATTTTAGCACAAAGCTCCTACCTGCATTATGCTGACACTGAACTGCATCTCTGACATACAAATCAGGATTTGGCCTCACGTGTGTGAACAAGCCTCTCCTCATTCCTACATGGTGCTATCCCAGTCACCTGTTTTTCCTCATTGTGACCAACCTCAATCTGGTACACAGAGAAGAAAATTTCTGGCAAAGTTTAAGGGCTTTGCATGAGCAAACGCTTACAATTTATAGATGCAAGAACTGTGCAAGGCTTTGAAATGGAGTAGGTAGACAGGCTCTTTGACAACATCTTGGGAGTTTCAGGGTACATGACCTACTAGAGCTTTTCGGAAATTTCCACGTGGTCTCAGCAGCCTATAAACAGCAAAGGACTGCCCCCAAAGTGATCTTCCCAGGACCTGGGATCTAACATCTCACAGAAATAGCATCGGGGGTTTTCAGAGCAGCACAGAGGATGTGGAAAGAGATGTGCGTTGCCTTTGTACTCAGTACGAGGACTACACAGAAGCCACAGAGAAAAATCAACATCCAACTCCTAACTTAAACACAAAACTGGGGCAGGGGGAATGGGGACAGAAGGGAGGCTCTCTTAAATCCTACATTAAGACTGCAGCTTGGGAAATAAAAACCCTGTCCCGAGTGAGGTACCAAGCAGAAGCAGCCCTACAGCCTCCCAAGGCGGGACTTCCAAGAAGCTGTGTTGGAGCTGTCTCTGCAAGACGTTTTTCATTCTGTTTTCCAGAAGGTACTTAACCACTTTAAGTCCTGCATGAAATGATTTGTGGTCTGGTGCACTGGCAATACAGTTAAATCTCCTGTACTGGAAGCGTACCTACAACCTGTACCCAGACGGGTGTAGGGAAAGTCTACATCAGCACGTAATGTAGGCCAAACAAAAAGGTGAACCAGGCTAACTGCATGGCATCCTCAACACCTGATGTCCATATTACATACTCTTCTAACACGCTCCGAGTCTGATTCTGTAGCCTGAATGTGCCGCAGCCACAAATGTGTGTTAAGCTCACTCTCCAAGTGCTCCTTTGCGTTTCTTCTGACCCAAAAGGAATCCAGTCTGTGCACTCTGCAATGTGAACCACAGGTTCCTGCGTGGGGAGGGCTGGCAATTTTGCGGTAAAAGCTCACTTCTGGGCTGAACTAAGATGCTAGTAAAGAAGCACTTTAAGGAACACTTTGGTCTTCAGTTCAGCAGAGCTTCTGCAGAGGGTGATGACTTTGACAGTGCACTAAATATACATTATGCATGCTTGCTAAGAAGTTTTCAGTTCTTTCACCCATGAGTGTGGATATTACATTGACTTCTATAAGCAGGACTCCTTGAATTCATATTGTTTCTTATGTACTAGCATGGTTACACTTCTATATAAGCAAACCCTTCTGGAATAAAAAAGCTACAATCAGTCTTGACCATACAAAATTCCTCCATAACTAAAAGCAAGATATATATATATATATATATATTTAATCTGATCTAGCAGATTTTATTGAACCAGCTTTACATTGCAGAAAAAAAAGGCATAAAAATAATTTCAAAGGTCTTAAGTTATTTTCTACTTTTTCTCTACATATAGTCTAGACTACCACATATATAATGAGTTTTTTCAGGGTAACTGTGTAAAATTTTTGTAACACAGAACTAAATATTACCAACTACTGATCCTAGCCTTCAACTCCTGGAAAACCTAACCAATTAAAAAAAATAGAGTATTTTTTCAAAGAAATCAGATTTTCAGATTTTTGATTCTAAACTGAAAAAGTTCATAAGGGAGTGGGACTTTCTGATGGAAACCGAAACATTTTTGAAAAAGTTTTCCATGAAGAATTTATAACTTGATATATTTATTATGATTTGTCATTGCTCTAATCAGAATGAGGCACGTTTTGACCATCTTTAATAATGTCTTAAACTTTCACGTGAGGTAAACCAACATCAAGAACGAAAGTAAAATTTTCCCACACATTTTTACTGACAATGGTTTCTTTTTACCGACAATGGTTTCTTTTTACCAGGCTCTTTGTGTGCAGGGATGTTCCCATTCTCTAGGAACATCTTGTCATAGACTGCAAAACACCTAACATCAGCAGAATGTGTATTATTTTTTTCTAGTTTTTATCTCAAGTTCAAAAGCACTTTTGTCGAAGTTCTCAGCCCCAAGGTGAAGGAAGGTAAAAAAAAAAAAAAAAAAAATCACTGATATTTCCACTGTGGAAACACTTCTCACATTCCCACTAATGAAACACTTCTCACATTTCCAATTCAGGTCAGCCATGGGTTTAGGGGGCTTGGAGTTTCTAGGTGAAATAATGCACCTGCTGCCTCAGCAGAGTCCCCTACTATCAGCTCTGTCCCCCACCTTCATGGTACTCGTAACATCATTTTTGCTCATCCGTAGCTACTCTCAGAACATGGCAATGTCTAGCAAGCCTTTGGGGCCTTTAAGAATATCCACTGTGGAATATCAGAGCGATTAAAGCCAGCACAGCCTGCATTCAGATCTCACCTGCATTCTTGAACATGGTTGGATGCCAGAATAGCCATCGACAATTTTCAATAGCAAGACATTATTGTTGGGCGCCTCACTTAAGACACCTAACAGGCCTGCTTCCAGAAGATGGACACGTGACACTTAAAAATCACCATCTTCCAGAGACTTTTAGATGGACATCCAAAATCTAAGGGACTGAAAATCACTACTCACTCATGAACACATATGTGTGTATTCTTCTACTGTATTCAACACTCGTGCATACACATGCAACATGCATAAACACAAAGAGATATAAGCCAGAACATTTGTACTACACAGACCGTAAATGGCACCTTGCGTAACAGCCCTCTAAAGGTCACCATAAGTCTGCAAAAGCTAATAGTATTACTAATCTATCATCATGCAGAAAACCAGAACATCCCTTATGCTGCCTACCCTACCCATAAATGGCCACATGTTCAGAGACAAGTTAGTCTCTAGCTTTGTTAATTTACTGGAAGTTGTTGTCCCCTTAAAGAGCCCATAACCACACTTGAGAGACAATGTTTAAATAGGACAGCCTATACAGTGGAATACCTTGCCAACTTTTTGTTGTCAGCACTAACCACTAACCTTCTTAGAGACAAGACGTAATCACTGGAGAAAGCATGTGCATTACTTCATGCTTTAGAAATGCTGTATCTGCAACAAGAAATTCCCACAGGATGACTTTAATGGACTCTGAATATTTGAAAAGTCTTACGGAGCAGGGGCAAACCCATGAAGTAGCAATGATTTTTAATCATATCAGATTACACCACCCTTAAGAAAAAGTGGCAGGAGGACATTTCAGAGAGAAATAGTTGTATGTAAAACATACAATAGGCACATCACATCCTAAAAAAATGCAGGATATTTAATAGGGCTGTATGGGAATAGCATTTTGGATTTATTATGTACACAGGGATCATCCTCTCTGACTTTCTCTGCCCGTGTAGGTATTTACGAGAATACTTGGGCTGGGCTTGTCACTCCAGCAAGGTGGTACCAGTGCAAGGGGGACAATCACCACACGTTCCCCCGGGAACCCAGGGCTACTAATGAAACACTTCTCACATTTCCAATTCAGGTCAGCCATGGGTCTAGGGGGCTTGGAGTTTCTAGGTGAAATAATGCACCTACTGCCTCAGCAGAGTCCCCTACTATCAGCTCTGTCCCCCACCTTCATGGTACTCGTAACATCATTTTTGCTCATCTGTAGCTACTCTCAGAACATGGCAATGTCTAGCAAGCCTTTGGGGCCTTTAAGAAATTATTGGGGTTTGTTAACAAACATTTTAAGGGTTCAGGCCATGCTGCCTGTAACATAAACTTCACAGGTGGACTGAACCTCAACTTGTTTAACATGCATCAAAGGCAAGACCCTCCACTTTTTCAGAGCTCTGTATCCTGCATAAGATGTCAACCTGGGAGATGGAAATGAAATTCAATTTCCAAACAGTGGGCTAGGAAGGTCAGCTGAGGACCAAGCACAGAGAAGTGGAAATTAACATTTGGCATGGGGTTAAGTATGTGCATGTGATAGGAGTATCTTAGCAGAATGAGACTGAAACTAGCTGTTGCTTCCAACGAAGCATTAAGCACAACCTCCCTGCTACACTGCTGCACATTAGAAGCCGAGGGCTAATCCCATATTTAATGACTGGCATTTTACAAGATAAACAGGCGAGCAAATGCATGTCTCCAGCTCATTCCATATAGACAACACTAGACACCCATTAATGCAAAAGAATTCATTATGGTATCAAAACTTAAACGTTTCCAGGCTCTTCCAGTAAGCCTGATTCCTCTCTTGAGCTAAATCATCACCAGTTATTAGTGGGAGCCTGGAAGCCAGAAGAATTAAGCTAACACAAAGCAAGCATGAAGAAAGTGGAATCCAACCGTGAGTGCATGTGACAGAACTAAATGCATGTCCGATCGTGGCAAAAGGACAGGGGCAAGCTCAGGGAAAACATCATAAGACACAAGATGTTTGGAACAGCAATTTTAGCTGCAGGAAACATGCTCAAGGTCTGAACACAAGTCGGTCATCTCACAGATTTGTTAACATTGTCCAACTCCGAAATGGATGCCTTTCTCATCAGCCCTGGGGTATGCCGGCTCCAAAGGACAGTTTGGCCATAGTCTTCTTGAAATTGCTGCCAGATAGTTTTTAGATATTTCTCCTTTCTTATTAGTTTTTTTTTACTGTTTTATTTATGTACACATGCCTCATCAGTGGTTCAAGTTTGCAAGCTGGATAATAAATAACAGATCCACTTTTGTTTGTCTTTGTTGTTAACCATAGCACATTCATCCTAATATGAGGGAAAAAATGTATACATGTGTCCTGATTCAAAGATACTGATTCACCCTTTAGTAGGGGAACAGAGATGAATTGATAGGCATGGTTAATCTGACATGTCACACTGAGAAAAAAAGGGTACTGACAAGAAATTCCAGACAAGGTCAGACTTTCAACAGTAGACAAATAAGTTATGTAAATATGTTATCTGAGTACTTGCTCCATATGCCAAAAATGTTTAATATTCACAGATAATGAAACATGCTTGAATCAGTGCAGTTTTGTTGATTCTGGCAATAAATTTAAGAGCCACTGAAACAACAGAAAAGAATTTAAAAAATTAACCCATTTTACACAACCCTTGAAAGATTTCGACTAAAAATAGCAATGCTGGTAAGGAAAACTAGTACTCCGCAGATCCAATAGGTAAACTTACATGGTCATAAGGAGCAACAAGATTTAAACAGCAAAGTGGAGATGCTAAAGCATTAAATCAGCATAGAGGAGTTCTGGCTTCTGCTTCTCCAGCCAAAAAGCAGAACACCAGATGCACGTTTGGCATAAATCTGTGCTAACCCAATTGCAACGCCTATAGATGTTTTTCTGATGCACTTAACCCTGCAGCTTAATTAAATAACCTGTTAACCTTGCTTGATCAGCATAATCCTGCAACATTTGCCTGGTTTTGGCCCTGCAACCACTTTGCACATACCTAGCAGCAATCCCCAGAAGTACTGCTCTCAAGAACTAGTGCTGCCCAGCCAGCTTAGTAAGAAAAGCAAAGATGTCCTGATTTAGAGTTCCTGACTTACAAGACGGTGGCTTCTTTCCTAGACAGAGGGTACTGCCATATGTACACAGAGAGAAGAAAGACCAACCACTCGTATGATTTAACTGCGAGGTCCATAGAAGGTTGGTGAGGTCGCCCCTCAATGAGTGGGTTCAGTTTTGGGCCCCTCACTCCAAAAAGGCCACTGAATGACTCGAGCGTGTCCAGAGAAGGGCAACGGAGCTGGTGCAGGGTCTGGAGCACAGGTCTGATGGGGAGCGGCTGAGAGAACTGGGGGGGTTTAGTCTGGAGAAGAGGAGGCTGAGGGGAGACCTCATTGTCCTCTCCAACTCCCTGAAAGGAGGGTGCAGAGAAGGGGGATGAGTGCTCCTTCAGCTAGGTTCTACCTGTCTCCAGCACATCCCTTTCTACAGCATTTCCTATGGTGCATAAAACACATATAAACCCATGGTTTTTCTTTATCTAATTGTTCAACTTTCCTCATGGGCTGTGTTGATGTTTGGATGAAAAGTTCTGAAGACCATGCAGGTAAATATATTCCCTGCAGGGCTCAAACAACTCCGGTGGGATGTTTCACTAAAGCAGATATTTGAATGTATTGGAAAGGTATCTAAGATCAGCTCTAAGATCTAAGCTCTCTTTAGAGGCAGTGGAGAGAAGGTAGGACCTCCAGGAGGATGATTATGATGATCTGTTGTAGACATTGAAGACTAAATGAGTCATGCTCATTAAAATAACCCTCCTGGGGGGTGAAGTGGGGGTGAAGTGGGGGTGAGGTATTTTAAGTTAGGCAGATATCCTTTTTTCCAGAACATCTCAGAGTTCTCTTTCCCCCAGGGAATGGCTTACTGATACTTTTGATACTATCTGGTACCTTGCACAAGACTGGAATGATGTACTTTCGAAGACAGGAAAAAAATCCAACAAAAGACACTTATTTCCACTCTGATACATGAACATGGCAGTACACCCTTCTTCCATCAAATGAGCTAAAGTTTATACACACAGATACCATTGTTCTTAACTCTTCCTTTCTGGTTTCCAAATTTACATTTAAACCACAATCTTGTATATTATTTACAGAAGGAAAAGGCTAGTTTATGAATCAGAATTTAAAAGAGGCAGGTATGTTAAAAGCTCTTTTCTGAATTTCCTCCTTCATTGTTTTTTGGCAGGAACAGCTTCACCAATGGGAAAATTGTGAAAGGATGCAATTCCCACACTCCTTCAAAAAGAAATAAAATAAAAAATAATTTTAAAAATTAATTTGTGAACTCTTTTCTCGTTCAGCAGTTCCTTCACCAGGAGGAGCTTCCTTCTCTGGCTGGGAAGCTTACAAAAAGTCTACTGTATATTTTTTTCCATACCTCAGCAAAACTTCTGATTACTGTGGTATCTACCAAACCTCCTGCTTCCTTCATGAATCTGGTAAGAAATGTATATATCCAATTCACTTCATAAGACTTCTTTTTTTATCTGAAATTCACTTTTATAAAAAGGCAAATCAGCCATCTTTTTCAAAATTTGGATTTCACATATTCAGTCAAGAAAATAGGAGCTATGGGAAGTTCACAAAGTAGCAACACTTTCAGTTAACCCCATACATTAATCAGACCGCCACATCATATTGACAGGTCATGAGTTTTGAGGGGAGAGAGTGTTGGAAAACTTCAATAACTAAGAAATTTGACAAGCTTCTGTAGTTTAGAAGTTAATTGTGAGCAGGCCACAAGTGAACACATCGTGTTGCCATGGTTTGATTTAATACATAGATCACTGCATTTTTTCCACATTTTGATGGCCTTGATTTTTATAGTACCAGTCTTTCTTGAAAGTTAAAATTGTTTTTCTACGTTCAAAATGTGTTTTACATGAACATTCTCTTTAGCATTTTCAAAAAAAATTCATTACTTATGCAAATACTATAGCACCCTCGTTGCTAGAAGATTTGGTCAAAACAAATAGAAAACATCAGAAAATTTGTTGAAATCAGGTTTCACCTAAAAATCCAAACTAGGAAGTCACAGAAAACTTTCTGCCATGTTAAGTAGCTCTGCTGTATCCTCAAGGCAATATCCAGCAATGCATGAAGAGATTATTTTGAAACACTGAAAATGCAGTGAACTCTAACCAAGGCACAGCTCTTGTATAGTGATTCAGATGACTCCTGTAAAGCAAAAATGTCACGATTTTTTTTCCACTTTGGATTTATTTTAAGGTTCCAACTCAGGAAAGAACTTAATTTTACGGCCAGGCACCCTTTCCTGTATAACAATGAAAACTTAAATGAGAGCTAAGTTCCTCTTCACTGAAAGAGCTTCAGTTTATCACGTTGACATTAGGAAGATGTTTATGAGAGCTCTTTCTGAGCTGCTTTGGGTCCTGCTTCCCATGTCTAGAGGTGACTGTGCCATGCTGCACCATGGCGTATGCTCCTGCCTCCCCTCATGGCCATCCCAGGATGCGGTAGATACACCAGTTTCTCCTGCAAGTGACGGAGCTCCCAGGCAAAGCCAGATTCCGTTGCTATCACAGAGATGCTCTAGACTGGGGGTGGGGGAACACCTCCAACTGCCTAAGCAAAACATTTTGGAAAAGTCATTTAAAGAAGCAATTAAAGTGAAGGAGGCAGGAAGGTCAGCAAGTTTCTGTACAATACACTCCCTGGAATGAATAATTTCCTCCAACAATCTAGTTATGCCTTTAAATATAGTGCCAAAGTACGTGTATGTCAGTGTGCATATAACAATCACTGCAAAGAAGAGACTACGGGGGGGATGACTAATACAAAGAGCTAAAATAAATCTTGCTCTAAGTCCAAAATGTTCCTATACATTCTTGTATCAATGGCGGCAACCAGCGGCAGCTTAAATCGCTGCTGGAAAAAAAATTTGTTACATCAAGTACTATTAGAAAATATTTATATCTTCCATGCTGGGACTGTTTATATGTTTTCAGAGCCGAGATCTGAAACTTCAAAAGACAAAAACTAAACAATTTTAAATTGGCTGCCAACAAACAAGGGGTTTTCTACATAATGATAACAACATACAGGTTTGCCTCTATACATGGAGCATGCAATAGTAAGTCTGACGATCTCAACATATGCCTCAAGTAGTATTCATGCACTATCAACACAGAGAGCTTTGGCAGGCCTCCTTTGCTTATGGTTTTAAACATCAGCAGTGCAGTAGCCAACACATCTTATTCTTATGTTGGAGGATAACAACCTACAGATAATAAGCAGAAATTACATTTAAAGTTTTAAAATTGCAAACATTTCTTTTTCATTATACAAGTGAAGAAAAACCTCAAGCAGCCCGGGACCTTTCATGGATTGAGACAGCAAGCTTTAACTCTTCCTCTTAACATCTTCCCAATTCTTACAGACATTACTGTGCAAATGTCATGAAGAAAAATGACATGAGTGCTACACAAAACTAGCCTTAAAAATGTCACCTGTCATCAGCCAGGAAAGACTTGTGGCTCTGGGACTGACTCCATTTTACTTTTTCTATTTCAGCGTTCAAAGGAAGAGAATAATGTTTATTTCAACAGCTTTCCTTACTGAACATGACAAGCTTTTCTACAGTCTCATGCTCAGGCAGCCATTAACTTAAAAGGCAGCTTGGAAAAGGAATTCTCTTCAAGTCCTCCATGCTGCTAATCCATTTCCAATTCAGGTTTTCTTTATTTTTTAAATCTTACTGATACCCAGCTTTCATAAAGGCACAATCCAGGTCTCACTCACCCAGACAGAACAAAGGAAAAGTGTAAAGTGAATATGCCAAGCATAGTAAGGACAACTGGAGGTCTTCTGTTTGTCCTTCCAACAGAAGGACTTTTTATTTTGCTCCCTAACCAAAAAGTGAATGGGAATGCTGGACCAGGAACTAGGGGCTTGAGCTAACTGGCACATTCCAGGTTAATGGGAGCAGGATTCAGAAGACTGAGGTTTAACCCATTTTTCACTCTCGGGAGATAATTCTCAAAGTCTAAGCTTAGATGCCTAGGGAAACTCAGGGAGACTAGATGGCTTTTGCACTGTCAGTGGAGACTGGCAAGTGCTTCTCCAGAGTTGCTTCTGTGACCCTCTCTCTCCATTAATTACTAGAGTGAAAGAATATAGTAATTTCAAAATATTCTATTACCAGCAATTACTAAAACAGTAATTACCATACTTAGATATCAAAGGTTAGATGCAGGGAGGGAGTTTCTCATCAGAAAATTGAGGACAGTGTTTCTTTCCTTCTCCCTCCCTCCGAATTCCCTTTTATTTCATCGCCTAGACTGCAAACTCTTGGAAGAGGTTGTCTTTCAACACATACATCTCACTTTCCAACCAGACTCTTATCTCAGCAGCGATAACAACACGGTTCTTTACACTGATTCACGTAAACAGGCTCTTAAAAAACCAAAAAATATATATATATCAGTGCTTGCTGGCCTGCATGATGCATGCAATAGAAGGAGCAATACCTCCTTCCAAAAACCCACAAGCACACACAGCACTTGCTCTGGGTTAACACTGTGCATCTTTGGTTCTGGTGACAATTGTATGACTGGAGTCTAAACAACCTGGCAGCCTTGCAGAGCCTGGTCCCTCCAGAGGAAGGGTGAGGATCA
This sequence comes from Strix aluco, assembly GCF_031877795.1. Taxonomy (NCBI): domain Eukaryota; kingdom Metazoa; phylum Chordata; class Aves; order Strigiformes; family Strigidae; genus Strix; species Strix aluco. Next base: position 164,307,759 of record NC_133931.1, on the reverse strand, counting down.
TCTGCTTGCGCTGCAGTTGGCTTCCAGTTCAAACAGACAAACTCGGTTTCCAACTGCTACTCCCTCGTTCCTCATAATTGTGTTTACCTTCACTGGAAATAAAATAAATAGGAAGGCAACAATCTGATCCAATTCCATAAAGCCAGCATCAGAGTAATCCCGGACACATTGCTAATTTATCAACAGCTTCAGGAAATACCCTGGTTAATTGGTAGGAACTCCCATTGTGAAAATCTTTTTGGATGCCCCTGAAAGCAGCTCCTTGGCTGGCAAGTCAAGTAGCGCTTCCCTTGCCCTCCAAATTAGCTGGATACCCAAAGGAAATTACTAATCTTTCAGTTCAAAACCAACACACGCACAAGTATAATGAGCACTGTTTTCCTTTGTGGAAGAATAGATCATCAATGGCTTGAAGAGTGGAGAACATACATTTCTGTTAACACTACCTCTACTGTACTGTTTGGGCGAAGCTCTTCCGTGTCATCACCTGTACTGTTCTTATCACACCACTTTTACCAACAAGATGAGCTATTTCATTTATTATGTTTTTAACCTGGCTTGAAGCCTCTGCCAGAAAGCAAATACAAAAATACATAAAGCCAAACAAGTACTAATTTGTCTTATCTGCTTCCAAAATATCATTTACCACTGCAGAATTTGAATATCTACTAGGTAAAACCAATGCCAATAGTGAAATTCCCTAGTTAAAATGACTTGTAAAATTTTTTGAATTTCCTTTTGGTTTAAAATTTCTGATAGGGAGGATGTTCACTTAGGGTTTTTTCTAGTTTTCTTTCAATTATCCATTTTCTTTTACTTCTGGCTTTTACTGTTGGCTTGTTTCCTTTACATATTAGGGGCTTTGTTGGGGGAAGTGCTGCAAAAACTCCCAAGACCCCTTGAAGAGCATCTGAACATCTCTAAGGCAGAACTCTAAATGTCAAAATACCTTTGTGACCTGAATTTCTCTGAAAGAAAATCTTAAAGCAGTTTCTGCAATAAAGCCAAAAGCTTAGAGCAACAGGAACAGAGGAAGCATGAGGACTGTCATTTCCTCTAAGAGCAGCAAGATAATAATTCCTATTAACACCTCCCAGAGATACAGACCATTCCAGTGGGCCATATGTGACTCTATTTTATTATTTTTTGTACCTGTAAGACTAGATCAGTCCACACAACATGAAGGAATTAGCTCCTGGCACTATCTTGTGTGGTATATGTGCATCTGAGACACAAACTCTAGTGCTTTTACTATGCATTTTCAGCCATAAATTTCATTGCTGTACTGTATATCAGAGAAGTGGCAAAAGTATTACTAGCTTTAAAAAACCCAAACCATGATGAAATCAAATCTGAAATGCTGTATCAACAGTTTCAGTTACAGATAATTGACAGTTCCTAGTCCTCTGTATTAATGACAGCTATTCTGAAAGGTCTGGCAATGCTGACACCTAGAACGGCTGGATTATAGGTATAAAGGTATAATTACAGAAACATCTGCACTGCCTGAAAGGATACTATCACCTTTACTGCAGGCTAGATTCTGGGAAGTTCAAAATAAGCAAAAGCTTGAAATATTTAATGACTATGCTTACAAAAATGCTCTTGAAAAACAGCTGTTCTAACCCATTTTCCAAAGGTCATTCCAATCTGCTTTTAGGGGTTTTTTGTTTGTTTGTTTAAGTATATTTGGTCTGTGAAAAGATGAAAAACTCCATGATTTTGGTTCCCTTTTCTGTCAATAAAAACTCAGTGGGAGAGAAGCAGGAGGAAAGGCAGTAGGATGCTTTTCCTGTTACAACAGTAAGACTTGGGAGACATGGGTTCAGTGCCTGGCTCTGACACAAATTTCCTGTGTGACCTCAGGCAAACCATTTGGTGTTTCAATTATTTATCTGTAAAGCAGGGATAACCACTATCCCAGACAGGATTTGCTTGGATAACATTTATTAACATGTCAGAGGTGCTCAAAAAGTCATGTATTAGACTCCTACTGACCATATACCCAAAATCAGTGGTTGAATTGACCCAGGGTATGCCAGTGTATCATGCAGACATCTCTCATAAAACCATACTGGCCTACTACCACTCTTCAGCCTTCAATGAAAATAAGTCTCACAACAGCAGTTTGAAATTTCTATAAAGACAAGAAGAAAGAAGTCAAATAATGTGGGGGGAAATGCAACTTGTTCTTGGAGAAAAGGGATACAAACCCTGCAAGTATTTATTAGCACAGTGCCCAGGACCACAGCACCCAGCTGGATATCCTTTAAATAAGCCACCAGAGGTACAACAGCAATGAAAAACAAGTTAAGAGCAAGATTTTGCCTTGTTTTTCTAAGAGCTATTCAAAACCACATAGTCCATTCCATTCTTGCCAGTGTAACTTAGGGTCTTATGTAGAAATGATGGCAAACTATGCCTGGAAATTAGCCCTTGCCCACTTGGTGGGTAGTGTACACCTCAGCTAATTCAAATGTGCAAAATAGGTGTCTTGTCTAAGACAATTTCCCCAGACTTCTGGAAGAGTCAAGACAGAGAAACAAGCAATGCCCAGAATGAATTCTTCACACCCTAAGTTGGATGGGGCTGAGTTCCTTTCTCTTGCTATATAGGAACATGTAGAATGACTGACTTTAGAGGAGACACCAACATTTGAGCAGGCAAAATCTGTTAAGGACACCACCTCTCTGCTGCTGCTGCGAATGCTCTCTCCCACAGCACACAGAGACCAGGGAAGGGACAAGGAAATGGGTCACGATCCTTTGAGAGACAACGTGTTGAAGGGAAGGTGGTCTTCCGCCTATAAGGCTGGACTAAATAAAACATTAAAATGCAGTGCCATGGAAAATGAGACATAGGCTGGAGAATTAATTCAGTCTACTTGGAGAATTGACTCAAGTATATACAATACTGGTGCCTCATACAATACCCCAAATCTGTTTCTCAGTGATTCTGTCTTTCGTGCCCATCTGTAAGCCATATATATAGATTTATCTCATACCTTTCAACAGCACAAATCTTGTAAATCTGCTTAGAAAGGTCTTATTGGAGCTATATTTACACAGATCCAGCAACACAGTTACCTGCATATGAGGGATGATAATACTTTTCAGCCAGAAGGCTAGAGAAGTAGCTAGCAACAAAGAAACTATAATACTTCTTTTCAAGTAGCCCAAAGAGCTGGTTCCATCTCACAAAGACAGATTACTCTGAATTTCAACAATAAATTTTTCTCAGTAGTGAGGTTTCCCTCCCTTGGCCACCACAGTATAAATGATGGTATTTTAGTGATTTAACAAAAGCTTTGAAAGTAATAAATAAATATTAGAAATTAAATCTACAAATGTGTCTAATTTATCACAATTTATTTTGATTTTCTTTGTAGTTGACACAAAATCATATTTTGAAAAACATTGTGTTGAAAGAATTAATTTCTCTGTTCCTTACACTTGCTAACACTCAAAAAGAGCAAATTATAACATGGACTATAGAAAAAATAGATATTGAGAATGTATTCAGACCTCGCTGGTGTTTTTGCAGAAAACCACAGAAAAAAAACAGGGAACGTGAGTCAGCTTGGTAACACATCCTGCTGATATTACATACACCATTTAATCAGGGAGGACTGATTAAGACTCAATCCTCTCTGGAGGTGCGACTCAGGGAGTGTCTACACATTTCCTTCAGGATTATTAGCCTGACCTAGTTTTACACTGCGTTGTAGGAAACCAGGAACACGCAACTGGCTGCTTGCCCTAGGTGAGGGACAGCAGTCAACAGTTGGAGGGGCTCAGCTGCTTATGATGATCTGGATGCAGATACAAGGAACCTCTTATTGTCTTAAAAAGCCACTGACCCATCTAGTTCTGCTGGAACTTTTCTTGTTTCAGTCATCGACAGCTCTCAGTGCTTCTCTGGGCTCAGAACACATCATAACGTACTCACCATCATCTGCTGAACATGAAATATTTCGGCTCCAGTGGCAGAGAGGCGGTTTGGAAATGAAATGTCGAGAAAAGCTCCAGGGAGAGTGCTTGGTCCAGCATTGTAAACCTGTAAGACAAAGATGCATATAAATGTATAAAAAAAATAAATAAAGTTACATACATGATTGCTCATTAATGGGGAGCTACTGTAGAACCACAGCTGGCAATATAGAAAAATTTGAAAAAAATTCAAATACTATGCAAGTTTTAAAATGTCTTCAGACTAAGACTTCTTTTTTAAGTGTCAGGATTTAGCTTACCTAACAGTCTTTAGGCACAGTTCACATATCAAGAAGCAGTTTTGCAAGATAATGACCAGCCATCAATACAAATAGCATGAGACTCCCACCTTACATACAGAGACACTGCTAGTACTCTTTGAGTGTTTTGGTAATACCATCCGGAAGACTAAGAAATCTTGCTGTCTCAGTTAACATTCTCATTTCCATCTGGTAACCACTGCATTATATTCTGCATGTGTTTTCCTTACGGAGCAGAAGCCAAAGTAATGATGATTGTGACTACCGGACTGCGGGTTTGCTGAGTGAGTTGCCAGGAAATGCATGTGAACAACTTCCATTCAAGTTCTGGGGTTTCCAATTAAATGAAACTCTTAGTGGAAAACATTGGCTTTCTATCAAACCTCCCATAAATTTTCAACAAAAGCTCAAGGAATTTCCAGTCCACCACTGAAACGTATTCAGTGAAAATTCTAAAATCTGTGGGTTTTTTCTGAAAAGAAACAATCCATGGAAAAATTTCAATGAAAATAAGTTTTCATGTCTATCTACATTTTTTCATTAGGAAAAATATTTCCTGGTTGTTTCCAACAACACATATAAGTGCATACAGTAAAAACATTAAGCCCAGTAGAATATTTATCTGCACTGAGGCACTACTGTCAAAAGATGTATCAATCAGTCGTTAATTGTGTAAAGTACAAATATTAAAACCAACAGGTTTTCATTCTTCAAACACTGTTTATATCTGAAGAAATGTCTGACTGATAAAGAGAATCATTTCACAATGCCAAATCGTTTCAAAAACCCTGAGGCTTCAGGCAGGGAGAGAAATCCCACTACAATGGAGCATGATAAATGCTGCATGAAATACAAACATAATGTTTCATGTTAGACATTTAAAAAAACTTGATTATCTCATTGAGATCAGATATAAGAGTTAATGCAGAAAAGACATTTTCATTGCACATGTTGTTACACCCCCCCACCCCCCCCCACCCCCCCAAAAAAAAAAGCTGCACAGATCTGTTTCCTTACCAACACTGGACATAGTATAGATTCCCACATATAAAAACTGCTATAAAGTCCTGTATTTTTGTAAATCATCTCCTTTTCTTGGTTAAGAAACTATTCTCTCCATCTGGAGAAGTTTAATAAATTGCAGGCAAACCATTAAAAACAATTAAGCAAACAGTGATACAAACCATGCTTTGCCCATTATGAAACTCTACCCTTTCTCTCTGACACACACAGTTATGAGGTTTACCATGTTACTGGGGAGCAGATCTGTGACTTGTTACAGGATAATTTTCTACTTCTATATGGAAAAAAAATTATTAATATTGCAACTTGTAAGCACGTGCATGAGAGACAAGAGGATGGGGCAGGACAAATGGTGGCTCTGCCAATACATAGATTGTCTCTCCCTTACCTGTTATCACTTTGTTTTATTGAAAATATTCATCTAGTTAAAGCATCAGGACATCTGTTCTTTATCTGTTTTTAACCAATAACTGGCTTGGGGGGGGGGGGGGAGGGAGGGGGGGAAGACCTATAAACCCTCAAGAATGAAATCAGAATCACAAGAATTAATAGCCTGGTTCACAAAAGCTTTAATGTCCTGAAATCCTGTTTTCACTCCTTTTCAGTAAATAGCTAAGGGCACTGCATGACAGTGGGGGCTTAATTGCTCTGGACCACAGTCTGTCCACGGAGGCAGACATGTGTTATTCATTATGAGCTGAGTGGCAGTCATGCCTAGGAGAACAGAAAGGGGAAAAAAGGCGAAAGACTATTTTTCACAATAAATGATTCCCCCACCTCCATATGATTTATCATTCCTTAGTTCCATCTAGTGGTCAAAAAGGATGTGAAATGCTTGTAATAGTCAGTCATGGCAGCCAAACAAGTTCATTTTGGCCACATCGCAAGAGTTTGTTGTAATAAATCATCCAAATATTTTACCCATCTAACTGCCATGTGAAGCGTAATCTATAAATAATTCTTGAATAACACTGAGATGCTAGGAGATGTTTAATAAACCTTCTCACACCTGTCCTTTTAGTGGCACAGTCTCTTCCCTGTACAGTATTCCTGTCAGGAGTGCTATAAACATTTTCATACCGGGGTCATTTAGAAAGTCTGAATCCCTTGCACAGGTATGTGTTTGTTCTCATGGATAAAGGCTGCCCACTCCTCTGCTCGATGACCATGCCACTAAAAAGAATGACTCCTCCCTTTTGAACCTGTGACTGCATCCAAGATGTGGCACTTGAGTAACCAGAGCTCTTTACTCAGCATGTGATGAAAAGTAAAAGAGAAACAAATGGTAGCAGCTTCATTCCTGTGGAAGTGAGATGCCCTATTTGCAATTCTTGTAATAATATATTCAGATGAGGAAATATACCATCCCTGCACGTTGTAAATATGGCATCCAGTCAAGAATGCATTCCACAGCATACTGTGATTTAGAAACATGCACCAAAGCCCACACCACACTCAGAATAAGAGAGATACAAACCCAGAATGTGCTGTCAAGCACGAAAGCAGTCGAAATAAGGATCAGTTTTACCTGCAGTGTGAAGTTGAGAGACTGGAAAAGGCATTCGTGGTTTTCCAACCGAACAAAGTTGGATACTTCCACAGAATCACCGTAGAAAAATGAAGTAGGGAAGACTTCTCTGAAAGATCAAGACACAGATTTAGTAAGCTGTGTTTGTCACCAAAACTAAATATATTTGTGGCAAGCTGAACTGCACCCCCTTGCTTTCTAGTAATTTGAAATTCTATGGGACCATTTTACATTAATCTATTATTTGTGATTCGATTTCCTCTTGACAACACTAGACTACACAAGCAGCATCTCAACCGACCTGGGTTAACATCCCATCACGTTAATCCCATCCCATCAAGCAGACTTCATTTGATTACTTCTCTTTTTTTTTTTTTTTCTCCTTTCCTATCACAAAACCTCTTCTCCAGGGCCCCCTTGCCACAGATGATTTGTGCAAGTCCTATAGTTTGTGTAACACAGGAAATCACTGCACTACCAAGTTAATCTGAAGAAACAGTTACTAATAGGAATACTTTCAGTTACATCTTCACCAAAGTAACATTTCAGTTTTATCTACCATTTACATAGCATTGCAGGAATAAACACTTCATTAATTATCTGAGCTTCACTACCTTTATGATTAGCAGATGGTTAAAGGGAGGAATAGAGGAGGATATGATTTGCTTTCAACTACAGTGGCACAGGCCAAGTCTCCTCAATTATTCTTAGCATCTTATCACAAAGTAAAACGCAGAAGGGTTTTATCAGAAAAGGCTTGGAAGCACAACACAGTACCTGGAAATCCTGTAGAAGAGGACTAGGAGTGCTTTAAGCATCCTTTGTGCCCCCTTCTAATCTCAGGCTGCTCCACTGGCTGGAAAGGGTCCTGGTGTAATTTCAGACAAACCTTGGTGAGGGATTGCCTAAAACTCAGCTTCCTTCTCAGGCTGTCCTTTTGGGTCAGAGTTTTTTGAGACAGGATTTTAAGCCTGTTTAGGTGCATTTCTTTTTTTCCTGCCTGCCTCCTATGCCAGAGATTGCTAGGGGAAACAGTAAGAGACAGACGTATTCCTCCCATTTACAGCGTTGTGCCAAAAGGCTACTCCCAAACATGGTACAAGCCCTTCCGGGCTATTTATGACTAGGGATAAAGTTTGCTCTCATAGACTCAAATGCAGGCTAGCTAGTAAAAATAAGTTTTAAAAATGCACTGTCCAAAAAAGAGTATTACTAATATTACCATGCCTGGGAATGTTGTGCCCTCCAATAAACCCAACCTTTCTGTAGTAGTTGGACACTTCTGTGAGCTTGAATTAACTAAGCCTTGTCTATGAAAAATAAAAAAATAATCCACACAGCTGGGTGGGGCTTATAAATTCAGAAACCTTGTTCTTTAAAAAGTACATTCTGAAAAAAGCCAAATTTTTATCAGTTGCTTTGGCATGCATTATTCTGTAGGTGACAAACAGAGATCTAAAGACACAGATGAAAGCATTTGTATCTGTACAGCTGTATAAAATCCATCTGTATCAAAGAATTAAGAAGCCACGGATACAGAGTTAAATTTCTACACAATCTGTAACAATGAAAGCATTCAAAAACTTCCAGAACATGCTGCTGAGAGTGTACTCTCAATATAGAGGGATTTTTGTCCTTGCTAGTCATCTTGTGAGGTCTGACAGCGCTCCTCACTTCCCTGAGCAGGCTCAAGCATATCTTCTATCCATTCTGACTATTGTGGCAGTAATTAAGGGATTTTATTTCTATGCAACAAGAGGGGAAATCAACTTTATGTGGCAAAATCCAGACTAGGCAATGACTCTGAGTTTACCCAGATTTTTAGCCAAATCACATGTCAGTGCAGGTAACTTTGCTCCTACCCATGTAGCATGCTGGTCACGGGAATCTCTGACTTCTGCTGATGCCAACCTGCACTGGTCATTTAGACAATACACATTCCCTGGGGTTGCCATAAACGGTGGCTAAGATACACTGACCTCTTGGGGACACCACTGACGAGCTTTTGCTTCTCCAGTTTAGGAACGAACATCAGCTTCCTCAGTCTACGTGGATGCTAATTCACCTCCAGTGAGCAGGTCCCCCAGTTCCAGCTCAAGAACTGTCTACACTAGAGGACAGTCTGTATGTTGGGACTGACCACAAATCTTTCATTTTAGACTTAAGATTGTAATGCAGAAGTGGAAAGGAAGACCCCTGAGTCCAAAGGCAGGAGCTCACACATGTTCAGCCCCGGGGAGAGGACAATGGCTATGTGCTATACAAGTATTTCAGTCAGAGGGTGAGTGATGTTCCTCAGTTGGTATTCAGATGCCTCGCAGACTAGGAAGCAGAAGCGAATACTGATTGTGAAATTAAACAGAAACGCAAACAGCTAGGCTCCACCAAGCTCCTTAAAATCCCAGAACATTTGACCCTAACCTTTGGCCTGGTGATTCTCAACCATATCCTTAAAGACGGGCCCTAAGGAACAAGATGTGATTTACTTGTTCTCTTTTGATTTTATTTTAAGGTCCATCATATCTACAGAATCACATGAATTCAAATATGATCACTACAATACCTACTATAAATGTGATGGTAACTAATTAGCATTAGCTAAAAAGGAGTGAGAAAGAGGTACACGTTGGAATGAAAGGCATGACAAATAAAATTTCCAGATAATGAATGAGGTTGTCTGTATTTCCAGGGTCTGGGAAACAAGAAAAAAACCAACAGTCTGGCTACATGTAAACAAAGAGAAGAATTCAGTTTTTCACTGGAAGAGACTCAGATGTTATTGTTAGGATTATTATTATTTTTGTTGTTTTCATTTGGTGACTGGTACTTACCCATTGATAGATGAGTCCACTTCATGCATCAGTGGCACCGACAGGGTTAGAGTATTATCATGCAAAGATTCAGTGCGTTCTAGGTTTCCACTGTGCCAGAAAGGAAAAATAAACATGCTGTAAATCGACAGCCTTTGCAATATCTCACACAGTTTCACAGCTACCGTCTCTCTGCCTTGTACTTCGAGCCTCTCTATTTGAGTGATGTCAGCTCTCCTTAAGAAGCCTCTTAAAGATTAAGAGTTACATTTGTTCACTCACCTTGGAGAGGGCGCACACATAAAGCATGTGTTTTGCAGCTGCTCCTCTGTGTCTGTGATGTGATCAGGCTCACACCAAGAAAACCTATCTTGGAGCAAGTTGTGAACTCAAACGGCAGTGCAAAACTACAGCAGCCATCACACACAGTGGAGAGAAACAAGGACATTTAGACTCCAAAGAAAGAGTTCATCTTCTCCCAGCCTGACTGTACATCAGTTTAAGGGGGATACACACACCCCACAGAGGGTCTTGACTCAGTAAATGAAACGGTGCTTTCACCGTATCTGCGCTGTACCACAGAACCAACGTGGTGCCACTACAAGCAGCTTTTTGGGCGAGACCCTCGTGCTGAACTGGCTGTAACCTCTCAGCAGTTCCACCTCCTCTTCCTGTACTTAGTTGCCAAAATGAAAGCACTACTGCTTTACATTTTCAAAGGCATTTGCCTCAACTGGTCAAAAGCAGGAGGAGGAAAGAGAAAAGTGAGCAATCATCTCTCATTTGAGTCAGTTTATTTCAGTGTGAACACTTATGTATGAAGTCTGGGATAGGTTCCTGAAATGCATGTCCAACACGTAGACTTGTGATTACTCTAATTCTGATGGTGAGTCTGCTTGGCAGGTGACAGCTCAGAAGAACAATCTTGAAAGACATGTTACATATGTTTCCAACACAGCAGTGACTCTGAAATCACTTTGCCTTGCAGTTCATTGGATTTACTCAAAAATCAAGCTGGCAAAACAAAAGATATGATCCTATTTATTTGAAGACAGTGTCACTGAGGCAACAGCAGGCAGTAACATCCCAAGTGATACCATGTAGATGATGAGTTGCTCAGATTACAAAAACAGAACCTGCTGGCTACATACATGCACAGATACAGCTCAGCTTTCTGCAGCTGACACACTGGCCATGTCTGCTAATAAAACTATGGCCCAGATGGAAAAACCCACAAACTTTCAGTCCCAGGAAAAAAACACTTAATAAAAGCTTTTCCTCTGAATAGGCTCAAGAGTCCAAAATGGAGACATTTCGCATCCAACACAAATACCGAGATACCATGGTGGCAAGCAGAATAAGCAAGTAGAATTCCATACAGGGTTCATGGGTATGTGCTTATCTGTTTCAAATGGAGCAAAGGTACTGTCACAAAAGGACAATATAGCTCAGTGAATCTAGCTCTAGAAAATAGTTCATGCCAGGAAGCACAGAAGAGGATTTGGAGGTTTTTTAAACAAAAAGAATAACTGTAATGTAATGTTTAGTTCTTTCTCCAATTGATCTCTCCCACTACTGAACCAGTCTCTTGTTACAGATGCTACTGCCAAATTTGCAGCTTCAAGGGACAGGCTTAAGTGGCCACTTGAAGGGCAATAGTTACTTTCCCATGACAGTGTGGCATAGCTTCTCTGCATCCAGCCATTTCTGCCAGGCTAGCTCCAGTTTTGTGTGGAAACAATGTCCCCACTCATTGAAGTCTGGCCACAACACAGACACTTCCTCTCCATTTCCTTATCACTGACTTTACCCCAGGGCTCCCTGCAACTCTTGTGGTAGAAAGATTTTATTACACTTATTTGACAGCGAGGGAATTGAGCAATTGTCCAAAGACACAGAGAAAATGAGCGTAATCAGCAGTGGGGCTTGCACTGTTGTCTTTGGAGGTTCAGCTGAATCCTTCAGAACACAACTGTCCTCCCACCCATCCTTTTGAAATGAGAAACTTTCTCTTAACCCCTCTTAGCATTTCTGCTATGTGTACAAACTTCTATTTATTTCGTTGGTCCATCTAAAGGCACTGACTAACCCTTCTCACTGGTAGCGCACAGAAATCTGAGGAGTGAGGTTACAGAGGAAAGTCCTGTGCTATCCAAGGCAGGGAAATGGGCGGTACCATCTGGAAAACACTGGCTGGGCAAATTTAAAGCAGGGCTGACCCATCTTTGCACCAGCTGGCATTCACCTAGCAGATATGGATACATCTCCCTGACCTAGAAGCATCATGGGGTCATCTGAACACACAATGAATTTCTCCTCACAGAGAATAAAACTTCTCTAATGTGTAAAACATGGCCTTGTCTCTCTGATGCGAGGTCTCACTTTCAGCATTTCATACCAGCCCTGTATGCTGCAGGATCTTGTTCCCACCTACAGCTGTTACTGCTGGGGAGGACTATGCCTTATGAGAGCAGTCACTCAGCAACTGCTACATCTCATCTCTCATCTCCAGCCCGTCAGTGAGATGTCATCAAATTGGTGAGAAGAATTAAGGCTGGAGATCCTGATTTTGACATGGGAGGGTATGAAGTTGGCTCACTTACACAGTAAGTGGCAGCAGGAACCAGTCACACACCCGGCACATCAGAGCAGCAGTTCGTGGCCCATACACACGCCAACAGTGCCTGTGACTGAATCAGCCATGGAGTCTCCTTCTTTGTGGCATATCATCTTAGAAGGCACAGAGTATGTGTCACACCTTTATTCTGCTCCAGATAAAATCCCTATGCACACATACTTGGCATCACCCTACTTCAATGCCTGCTTTAAGCACCCTTGGGGAAATACCCTATTCAGCTGTTTCATGCGGTCTGTCATAGCTCACTGAAGATCCAGAGGAAAAAATAGACATGCAACTTTGGAAACTGTCAGTGAGATCCCTGACCATCTGATGAAAGCATTTATCTTTTTTGGTTTGCATCCAAGCACGCTTATTTCATTCAAATGCTGGAACAAATGGGTCTGCCTGGTGCTGATCGTCAACCACAGCTGAGCTGAGCTTGATACAGGGCCCAAAGGGATGGGCACAGAAACACAAGGGCCTTCCAGCTGAGAGAACATGAAATGCTCATTCAGAATTGAAACTGCCTGGCAAAGAAAGCCTAAGTATGGTCCTACCTCATTTTTCAGGAAGCTGCATCACGTGGTTCCTCTATATTATCAAAATACATGCATTTAGCCCCAGTAATTTAACCTCATTTATTACACATACACATGTCTACAACTAATATCACACAGCTGTCAAGCATATGCAACGCACACTTCATGCAACAAAGAATATCCAAGTCATCAAGATGTACAAAGGTTCCCTTACCTTTGGGCAGTGACAAGGAATGTAAGCGTTTCTTCCTGCCCAGACAAGTGGCTTGTGTCAAAGATCACGCTGAACTCATACTGCACAAAGAAAAAGTGGTATTTAGAGACACTGTATATTGTTTCAAAATACATTTATTCTGAAACTGCATATACATTTTACTAGCCTAGCTGTACAAAAGTAGTGTATTTTGATACATGTAAGAAAGCTTTCTCTACTGCAGCTTTTACACCGCAGCAACCGTGTCTCTGTTCAAATACGAGAGTTCAATTTTTCCCTCATTGTGAAAAGGCCTTTACTAGAATTACCATTCAAAGATATTTCTTGAGGACAACATCTGCCAGGGAAAGAGTCTTCCAGTATAAGGGGATCCCTACCTGAAACTACCTCAACACCAATCTATGTTTTACTTGCTGGTGAAGAGATCTTTCGGATGAATAAAGATCACACCATAGCCCTGCACAGAGACTTGACAAGCTAAAGCAGCATCCAGGCCACCCGTCGTAAAGGATAAAATGAAGTGCCAGTTTTGAAAAGAGGATCTACTTTGATGACCACTGCAGCACTGTATTAGTTTCTCCGTGCAGTAACTTTTCTACCTAACTCCAAAACAGTTTTTGGCCAAGTGAAACAGTTTCCAAATTCATACTAATTTCAATGGCCTGTTGAAAAAAACACAAAGATAACCAAACTATGTCATTTTGAAGCAAAACACTGAAATTCTTACATTCCAGATAATATTCTGCATTTATTTTTTTCCATTCCATTTAAAATCTTTTTAAATGTTTCAAAAGAGCATGTTACGGTCAATAAAACACATAAAAGAAAACATTTAATGATGGGCCAAAGGATACATCGGTTCAAATGGAAAAGATCAGTTTTTGAAATTGAAATTTTCTGAAAAATTTCACTCATTTTGTTCAGGTCATCCTAAAGTTATTCCTCATCATCTCACCTTTCTGGGTTGGTCATTTGTACAGTTCGGTTTAGTGACAGAAAGAACCCAGCTGGATTTCTAAATATTATGAGAGAGTTCATCTTCTATTACTGAACAAAATCCTCTTTAAAAGCTATGAGGAGACCATAATATGAAAAAGTGATTAAGACATTTTCATTGTAATTCGTACAAATTCAGTCGCACTTTAATGCGAGAGGAGACAAAAATAAAAATGGAATAAGGCAACATAAATAAGTCAGAGAATCCTTCTCTAATTTTCTGCAGAGGAAATATATAAGTTTTTCATAGCTGCAACTCTTGCCTCATTTTACAAGAGCATTGTATTGCGGGGCACAGGGTACTGTCATTGGCTCTATCTGGTGGAAAGAGGACAGCTACCCTCCATAACTGTGAAAGGCTTGGATAAGGGGGTTAGAAAGCTACAGAAAGTATCAGTCACAGACGTTTAACAGAGCAGTTGCCTTTCCACCCACTTCTTGGAGACAAAGAAGTGAAGGGACCATCACTCTGCAAATATCACAACATTACCCTAGATTTTGATCTCATGAAAGGAAATCCCACGCTGCACTTGAGGAAGTCTGACTCCAGCAACTCACAAGCAATGCCCAGCTCCTCCTGTAAGAAAATAAAAAAAGACCATGAGATGATAGATTTGGGGAGAAAAAGAGGATTACTAAGAAATACCATTGCGATGAAGTATTGTAGAAAACTAAACATTTCCCACCATAGCAGTGTTATTCCCAGAAAACTAATACTCATTGAAAAAGTGAAGTGTTGCACTTCCTCACTCTGCCTCACTCAGACCAGCACTGGGACGAAGTCAACCATCAGAACATTGCTCTGAGAGGCAGACCACACGGAAATACTGCAGGACTAAACACATTAGAGTCAGGGCATCAGTCCAAGTTCTTGGATAACTCAGACCATCAGTTGTTCCCCCCGTTTATTAAAAGATAGCTTTCAAATGGCCCAGAATACAGGTTCCCTGAGGTAGTGTTTGCAGGTAACAGTATCATAAAGAAAGAAGTGCGTTGGGCAACAGTGACCAAACCATGCCACGCAGAGATGCTGGAGAAAACGTTAATCTGGTCCTAGTGTCATTCACTGCCTTGGTCTCTTTCTCTGATCTTCAGGATGAGCCACATTTGTATGGATACCAACTTTCTTTAGTGATACAATGGTGGTATAGATGAAGTAGAGAGATGAGCCTCTCCTCACGCTGAACATTGACAGACTATGGCCACTGTCAATCATACAAATGATAAAGGTTAGAGCAGCCCTATCCAGCTTGACTAGTGACTCCTCTACAACAACAGAAATACTTCTCTTGAATGGAGGGTGTTTCATTGCTCCATAAAATAAGTGTCTGGCTCCAGGTTAGCATGTTCTCATCTCCAGATTATCAGGGAATATTTTTTTATTCAACCTATGAATTCTCCTTTTTTTTTTGTCCCTCCCCTATTTCACCGGGAAGGGGGGAAGAAAGTAAGTGACTGGCTGCATGGTGACTGGCTACTGGCTGAGTTCAAACCACGACAGTGTCACTTCTCCCATCGTAGTCAATGGATGTAGAAAATGGTTCAGCAGACCAAATGCAAGATGTTTGCTGAATACCTCTCCAGGGCCTATTATTGACTGGATCATCACTGGAGCTATGGCATTGATGTTATGCAGCTACAATATGAATGCCTAAATTTAGGTATCTGAATCCAGAAATTAACTCTATTCTAGACATGCAGCTAAGAATCTCTTAGCTACAGGACTTATGATTTATTTGACCTGTTTTTGGTATCTACAGCAGTTTGTGAAGCCCAGGCTCTGTCTCCTTATGCACATTTCCCAAATAACTTCAAATATGAGTTCTACTTTAAATATGCACTTAAAATTTATATGAGTACCATTCTCAGATGGAACAAGCACATGTGGAAGTAGCTTCCTCTACCATGGACTCTGGCCATAAGCAGCTCCAGGAAATGCCTCTCTGCCTTTCACATTCTGACCCAAGCACAACATTAGCACTCTACAAATGTTACTATTATCCTAATTATGAGTCTGACAGCATTCGGATTCTTGATCTTTTAACTGGTTCCTGTGATATCTGAAAGACAAGGTCTCCTTTGTCTTCAAAATCATCGTTCAAATCAGAGCACACATTTATAGAAAATTATAGACCTAACGCTACCTTTCTTATCTGACTCGATATTTCACTGGTTTCATATGAAAAGAAAATAATGTAAGCAGAAAATCAATGCAGGCTTGGAGATACCTGATGGCATGATACTACTCCAGTACTACTCAAGCAGTGGCCTCCACATTCAGCTTCTTTATGGATTTGTTTCCTTGCAATCTTCAGTAGGCTTTTGTTTCCAGAAATACAGAAGATGGCACTGCCCAGCAAATCAAATATCTAGTTTCAGTTGTACAAAGCTGCCGTCCTCATACGCTGTGTTAGATTTAACACAAAACAGCAGAGCAAGTGCTTCATGCGAGAAGCATCCCCTTCACTTGCCTTTTCCTCTCAGCAATCTGGGAGATTCTCTAGTTTTATGCCAGTGATCAAGTGAACACAAACTCTGAGCAGCTGCGTAGCCAAATGAAAAATTTCACAGCTGTTTCCTCTGGGAACATTCTTGGTTCTGTGTTGTTCAAATGTCCCTTGCTGTCTAACTGTGGCAACCTATGAACTCTCTTTCATGAACTCCCCGCCTCTGTTCATTCAAGAGGGGTTTCTATTTACATAGCTGTCTGGTGGTGACAGTGACCAGACAGACCCAAGAGGCTTCCTCCTCTCCTCAAGACCATATCCCTTCAGAGATGTCAAAAACCAGGACAACAGAAAGAACTCTCATCTTGATAATGGAAGTAGTGCAGTACTTCATTTTGCATGTTGGCGGCTGCCTGCCTTTGCAGCCCTGACAGCAGGCAGGCAGATGCCAGTTGTTGGCCTGTTAAGGAAATGACAGATAACATTGCACTGGCTGGTTTTGCTGTTGTTGCTTGCAACATCTTATTGAACAACCTTCTGGCTTCATTAACATACCATTCAATTGAATGATTAATATTAATACAATATTACTGAAGTTCAGATTAGCCATTAGGAAAAGGCTCTCAAGTGGTGGTCGGTCACTGGAAGAGGCTGCCCAGAGAAGTGGTCATGGCACCAAACCTGTCAGAGTTCAAGGAGTGTCTGGATGATGCTCTTGGTCGTATGATTTAGTTTTAGGTAGTTCTGCAAAGAGCAGCGAGTTGGATTTGATGGTCCTTATGGGTCCCTTCCAACTGGAGATATTCTAGGATTCCATTAATGCTGCAAAGGCAAATTGTTCAATGCTAGGAAATAGCAGAAATAAGTTTGCCCGTACCACACTGGTTCAGCCTTCCACACATTTCTAAATTACACAGGCTACCCAGAAAACTTCTTCCATGGACCCCTGGCCTAGCTCTGTGATTAGAATGAAGAAGTTCAGCTAACAAGTAAATATTTTGTTTTTCCTTCACTGCTCACTGTCTGACTTCAGGCTTTATTTGCAGTGCACTGTTTTGGAGAGAGAGAAAATTATTTCTTCATGGGGTTTCCTATGGTGTTCAGCTCTGTAACAGGTGAGCACTCTGTAAGCACTACATAAATTCAATTTTCACACTATTCCAGCAGGCTGAAGGGTTGCTGCTGTCTTATCTAACAAATAGGGAACAGAAACAGCCCGACTCACGGCTTACAGAAGTTTTGGATGCCGCTCCTTGCTGATGTTAGGTAACACTTTCAGTGCGCAATGCTTTTCTCTATGACAATATAACCCAGCTGAGAAGTCAGCTTATTGCATGAGTTTCCATAGCAGTTTCTAGTTTGCTTAGAAAACATAGCCAAAGGGCTTGGAAGTTTCCCTTCCAACGAGACAGTGTGAAGCTTTATCTGGAAAACTGTTTTCTTTCTGAAACATTTCACTGCCTTTCATATTCTTATGAGAGTCAATCAGATAAATAGACAGCTAGCCAGCCAAATGAATAGCTGTACCATTACTGCATAACAAATGCAGACCTGGCTATGAGAAACATGAAGCTCAGGCTGGCTCACAGTCTGTTTCTCAAAGTCCTTTATCACAGAAAGAAAAGTTCCTGGTAATTATAACACGAGCAATGAAACAATCAAGTTCTAACCCCATTATAAGGGGCACATGGGGAAAAAACAAGGCAACCTAAATTCTGCAGCATAATGCTGTCAAACAATCCCTGCAGTATGTGATTGGGGGTATATGCAGAGATCTAACAAAATGGCCTTACTTCTGGACATAAGTGTTTTGAAGCATAAATATTATGTGTGATTTCAACTAAGTGCAGGAAGTTGGTAACGATCATATTAATATAGTGCTTAGAAGCAGCGACCTGGAATGTTGCTATTTGCTAAATTTAAGACTTGAGAGAGGAGAAATTTCAGCAATGCTCATGTTCTCCCCCAGTTCTTCCTCCCCTTCTGCTGTTTCAGATATTCACCTGGTGCACCACACAGTCTGCACTGGGGTACACCCGCTGTCTCCTCCAGGGGCAGCTTTGGCCAGTACCTGTCTCAGCAGAAGTGGGCAGTTGCTGAACATGGGAGCTCTAAGTTCATCTGACTACAGGCTGACAACATGGGATGTGCCTAGGTGCAATGTCTCCTCATATTCTTGTCCCCAAAGCACACACTACATGTGCTCAAATCCTCACTGCCCAAACCAACTCAGATACCTGCCAGAGGAAAGTAAGGTGCTCATGGAGTAATTTTTTTTTTAAGACAGGTGAACAAGTTAGATCAAGCTGAATGCTTAAAACAATGCATTCAGCTTTGTCTAGAAAATATTTCAACGTGAGTAAAGCATTTTAACCACATAGATGGGATGCTAGATTATGGGATCATTATCTTACCCTGGAATAACTCACAGGCAGTATCCTTTTGCTGGCTTCACCTAGCTGATTATCTGTGGATATAAAACATTGCACTAGTCCAGATTTTGCTCTTTTCCTAACACAGAGATCATGACTGGACTGCAAGAGAACCACTCCTTTTCCAGGCCACATTAAGGTAGGTTATCACTAAGAAAATAGCTTGTCAACACAAGAACAGGTCATGTCAAATAAGCCTTTCACTGCATGTATTTTGGCATTTTAAAAGCCTGTCTTCCCTTAATAGTACCTTATGGGCCCAATGTTCTCATGGTACAAAAGGTGGGACTGGTGCCAGCTGGAGAGCAAGACCAGATTACTTTAGGTATGATCCTGCAAAAGGCCCCTTATTAGAACCAAATCCTGCTCGAAGACAGCTGCCATTTGTCCCCCCTCCTCCCGAAACAAATATTTTTAGAAGATTTCTCAAATATTGTTTACTTTGACCTTGAAGGGTCCTTTTCAATTTGGTTAACTGCCAAATCTAAGGCTTAAGAAAGCAAAACAGAATGCCTTAAGAGAACAGTAAGAGAGAACTGCCGGTGGAGGAAAGGTTGCTTGGCCCTGGATAAAACACAGCCACAGGTCAGAGACTCTGCTTCTGGGAAGAGTCCATGCTGACATACCAACACAACATGTTGCTCCTAATCGAGCTCCCTCTTCCTGAATGCAGATGACCAAAACCAGCCACCATACGTGAAATGGCACAGCCCAACGGATATTGAAACTTCCTCAGCTTCACCTTGACTAACCGTTTTCAGATCAGATCACATTTTTTCTTCCCAGGGGAGTCTCACATAGCTTGGATGTGATGACTTACTGATCAGTCGATACACCCTGATCTTTCTCTGCCTCACTTATGTCCAATCAAAACCCTCCAACCTTTCTGAGTCTGATCTGGCAGCTCATATAATCATATTCTGTTTTAATTTTTCCCATCCTTGGGGTCATTAATTTCTTCACAAAGGTAAAACAATTTCTCTGAACTGATGTTGGTCCCAACTCAGAATCATCAGCACCCTTTTTCAACTTGCTCCCAACCCCTCATCCCTGCCCATGACTGGTTGCAAGCTCCTTGCCTCAAACATCTTCTTCTCCCCTAGCCTGTTAATTCCCCTTCAACAATCTCCAGTACCAGCCTTTTATCTATCTGCCAACTCTTCTACCAAATTATGACTAGCAGCAAAAGCAAGCAAATATAAAAGTATAGGTCCCGTGTATTATTTCACACTCACCAGTGCTCTCACAGAGAAGGTGTGACTTCAACTATCCTAACACTCATTTATGGCCTGCTAGCTCTCTGCTTTTCTAAGCACACAAGCTACTAGTAGATACTACATCTGAAATGTCAACAGGGACATGCAACAGAGCAATACTAAATTTGCAAAAGGATGTGCCAGATATGGCTCTAACCAATTTTTTTAATAAAATCATACCAAGATAGCCAGAAAGTTATATTAATTTATTAACTTAGGATAAGTTCAGTACGGCTCTGAATACTGTTGATCATCTGTGCCAGAGTTGACTTCACCCTTTTAAATACTCTTCTGATTAGCTGTTCTTTATAAATGGATTAAAACCACTAATGAAAGGCACTGAAAATATCTTCATTGCAGAATTAAGATAATCTGTGTATTTCTTTTAGAAGGAAGAAGACCCCAACTTGTTAGAAAATATATTTACCAACCGCTTATATTTCTCTTTCCTTAGCTATACTCTAATTAAAGTTTTTTTGTCGTTGTTTAGATGGAAGTTTCCCCTGCAAATCCTGGCTACTAGCACATATACTCTGGAACAGAGGAGAAAATGTCCTGGAAGCCTTGATAATATATTGGCAGAACACTCCTGTTTTGAAGATGCTGAGAATTTATTTAGCTTGTTAGTTTTTTTTATGCTGCTGCATGTTTTCCAAAGGGTACAAAAGAAGAATGACAAGAGTGAATACTGAGGAACCTGCACTTGTTGCCAGAGCACACACTCCTGTTATTGCTTTTCTTGTTCTATAATGCCTGTCTGTGAACCATCACACTTGACACCACGGGGGACCATGAACAGTATCCTCATTCGAGAAGTCCTAAAACAAATACGCTAAGAAAATATCACAAAGGAGGGCTACTTGCACTGTCCACTTCATGCTATGCTAAGTCTCAAAAGTTAGATACTATCCATTTACCTACTATATACTCTCCAGTATACAGACTTTACAACTAACTCTCCCCACTAGTTATCTGGAAATGTGGGTTCTCTGATAGCACCAAAGGTAGAGGCTTACATCAGGCACTAGGAAAAATACAGTTTTACTAAATTTGTACAGTTTTTTATTCTCCTCATGGACCCGGACTTAAAGCATATACTTATACCTGAGTAATTCCAATTTGTACTTTTGGTGAAGAGGGACACTTTCCCAAATGAGAGTTTAGATGAACATCTGGATGTTTTGTTCAACCCAACAGGACAATTATATAGACCTGACCTGCATTTTAAGAGCTTCTTACTTTTGGGAGATATCACTGAACATATGTCTGTTCACAGCTGGTAATCTGCTTCCTGTGCACTTAGCTAGCAAAGTCTGGTAGCACAAACACCTCCCAAGTCAGGAACATAAAATAAAGGCTCACCTCTCTGATGATGTTTGAGGTGGCTTCTTCAAATCACTCTTCTTAATCCTGGTCTAAGCCCAACAACTTGTGGGTTTCCCTAGGGTTTTGAGAGTGTATTTTTTATTTTGCTCCCACCCTTATCTCTCTCTGCCTCACAATCCTCTTAATGCCTTCACTGAGGCTTCAAGGATATGAAGATTTGTCAACTCATTTAACAGCCAGCCCCTAAGCATACTGATGTACTTACTTTCCACAGCAACTGAAGTCACCAAAGAATGTGGGTCACAGTTACCCACATGTACAGAACAATTAGGGATGCCTGAGCTCATGAAAGCTTGGGGATTTTTTCCAAATAAAAAGACTGGCTCAGGCTGAGTTTCCCTATGGCTGAGAGCAAGTGCAGCTCAGTAATTTAATCTTGGAGACCCCTTCTTGTGCATACAACAGCTTATTTTTTCCAACACAAAATTCCACAGATACCATGCTTTCCTCCAACACTGGGCTTCACTGGGTATTTTAAAACTGCAAGAACACAAAGGAAATCAGTGGCATTACTGACTGGGAACTCTTCCTGGCGCTGTACAATAATTCAAGTAAAAATCATCTGAAATGACTGAAATGGTGGGTCTGATCTATCTCAGATAAAAGTTGCTTTGATCATCATTCCTGAAAGCCCTTTGGGCCTCTGTTTTCATCATATAACTAGCTGTCTGATGTCTGCTTTGCCTCTTTGTTAGCAGTACTCTGTTAGCTGCACAGACATTTCCTCTGTGTTTGCCACAGACCTTCCCCAACTCCTTCAGCCCACAGCTAATGTCAAAGGCATCAGCAACTCACTCATGTTTGGAAATCTCAGTATCTCACAAACTGAGCCAGCAGGTTTGGTTTTCCTTTTTTTATTCGTCTGTTTCAGGAGTTACAAATGCACAAAGCATTCAAACACCCATTGCCATCAACACCCCGCTCCCAACACTGCACAAACCAGGGGTTAGACAGAGAAAGGAAGGCACAGGAAAAGCAGCGTGTGGTGATGAGATGCACTGCTTCCCTGAGGCCAGCCTCCCAGGTGGTGGCACTGGCACGTGGTGGTGGCACCGGGCCACCTGGTAAGGCCACGAGGCCTCTCGTGAGCTGCAAGTGTGCAACAGAACCTGGGGGAAAATAAAATCCTAATACTGATAGTAGCTTTGAAGATGGACTGCAGTGGTCCAAGCAGAGGTGGCCATGACTTTAAAAGCAATCAAAGGTCCAGAAAAAATTCTCACGTGCATTTCAGGGAGTTTTTGCTCTCAGACTGCAAATCTCATGAGTTTTATTCCAGTTTTTTGAAACATAGTTTACTTGGCAACTTCAAGTAAACACCTTGTGTTCAGAAACTCTTCTGCATGCACTTCTCCACTTGCCAAAGCAAAGTGTGTGACGGAATCACACATAGGGAAGAAAAAGATGTTCATGATGAAAAAAATTAAGATGGTTTTACTCTTTTAACATAACAACTCTTGTTATCTGAGCTTCACAGGTTTCTTCTGTTGTAAATAATTTCCAAACACAGGTGGAATGTGAGTAACATGAAGGACAAGTCAAAGATAAATCATCAGCAATAGCAACTATAGCGTGAAAAATTATTGTTAATCATTACCTGCTAGGATAAATATTACGGAGAGGGAGATATAGCCTCAGTACGGACTTGCTCAGCTAGAGACTGTCATGAAACCTCTTGAATGCAATGATTAAAGAATATTGGATATCCAATCAAATTATACAATGAAGTAAAAAGATTTTTGTGTGCGCATTGCAAAAGTCTGTTTTAAAGGTGTGACAGGGACTGAAAGTCATCCTTTACTTTTCAACACACAGATATTCCCCTAACAAACCAAATCAGCTAATGCAAATGCCACACATCACAAATTCTGCAGCTCCACAAACTGCTGTTTCATCAGCAAAGACCCTCACCATCCCAGCACTTACACGAGCAAGCAAAACAGCATACCTGAGTACGCTGACATGCATGCAGCCAACTGTGCATATAAAGATCTGGCGGAGCAGGGCATCTGGACCTGTATTCTGATAATTAATCCTTTGATTCATTATCAGAAAATAAGCTTGAAAGGGGGTTAGGGGAACCTCAACAGTTGTTTCATAAAAAGAACGGGGTGGGGGGGGGTGGGGGGGGTGGGGGGAGTTTTCTTTGGCATTATGGAGAGATTTCCTGTCCTATTCCATGATCTCACTAGTAAATGCTGTAGGCACACCCCACCCCCAAGCCCAGTGAGCCTGGCTTCAAACATCTTGGATTTGCTGCTTATTTTGTGAAAACAACTATTTCTATATAATTAATTAGAGCCTCCTGCCTCTCCCCTCTCCTCCCTGGATGGAACCTATTTATAGATCATGAGCTCACTGATCCCAGCCAACACTGCAAATCTCTGAGTAAAAAGGGAGAGAAAGACAAAAACTTTTCTATTTACTGGTATTCCAACATTCTTTTTTTTTTGCTCTTTTTCTCATAAATGTTTATCTTAATTGGTGAAAAGCTAGTGCAGCAGATTTTTAAAGCACACCGTCTCAGAAACTGAAGAAGCAGCAGAAATTGTTTGCTCAGGTCATGTCAGTGATTAAAACCCAAGACAAGTTTCAGAACCAGACAACAAAATCGATTGTGTTTTTGCTTCTCCCATCTTTTAAGGGACCTGCAGGGAAAGCTGTAATGAGAAAGGGGGATTTGGTGCCACCCTGAGAAGTTTAATCTTCTTTGCTGCCACACTAACTCCCATTTTTAACAGACCAATTAGACTTGCATCAGCTTTCACTGTATTATACAAGCTAAATCTTTCTTTTCCCCAGTTGCTGAGATCTGCTGAACTTAATTTCTTCAAGATATAGGAAATAATCCAGGGAACATCACCAAGATCCACCGTCCCCATAGAGCTGTTAGGTCAGCTGTCCCTCGTTCACTGTGTGGTTGGCCACATTTCAGCTACTCTGTTTGGTTGGGCCTGACTATATGATCCTTTTCCATGCCTTAATGTACTCTGCCAGCAGAGCAGCTTAAAGGTCAGACTTCCACCTGCCCACACAACAATGCTCATCCACTGGAGCACCTTCGGGCATGACCAGGGTGTTATTAATAACATAAGGAATGTTCTTTAATTTGGGCAGAGTGGGCCATATGACTAAGTCGCATAGAGCTTGTTATTTAGGTAGAATGCCCCCCAGGTAGAGGATAGTAGCCTATTTTACGGTGGTGGATGACCAGTGTCCCCAGTAGAGTTGTCCAGGCAAGTAACAGCTGGAGACACCAGACTTGCCCTGTGATGTCTTTACTATGTCTCATAAAAGTTTGGAACAGAGATGAGAGCCTTATTCTTCCTTTTATATCCTTTCCACAGACAGTGGTACAAAAGCAGTCACAGAGGAAAATAGTTCTCAGCAGAGCAAATATGTATTTTTTTGGAATCCAGCTCTTAACGACAAGTCACATTTCTGAGACCACCCCTCCCCCCCGCAGCAGCAATTAACATCTGAGAAGTGACATCATTGCTGACACCATCGGTCTGGGAACTCACGCTGGGGCTCTGGCGCCTGCAGCTACCTCCATGCCCCAGGGAAGATGTGTTAGCTCAGACTTGGCACTTGCACCTCTCTTCTCAGCACAGGGGGCTGCTGGTCCAGTCAGGATAACTTCAGGCTCCTGAAGGCCTCTCTTACTCCCAAACACAACCCAAACCAAACGTTTTCTCAGGGCCAGAAGTCTCAAGCTGCCTTTTCCCTCCTATCCCCACGAGTCTCTAACGCTTCCCAGATCCCATCGGGGAGGAACCACCTGAGCTGAAAGGCTGCAAGGAGGCCAGCAGCTACCTTGACTGCCGGCACTGGAAACTTCCCAAGGAAGCCTCTTGTCATGCCATTTTCTGGGTGGTTTGCTGTCTGAGGCTTTGGAGGAGCACACAGGGCCTTGAGAGCTTCCCCCAAACACTTTCTGCCAATGCTCCTCTTTGTTTTTAAACACTTGTCTCAGGCTGGGGGCGGCTTTGGGATGAGATTTGCCTGCTTCCACAGAAGAATGATCCAGGAAATGTTGGAGGAAGATCAGTACAATCCCCAAAGTCAGTTCATTCATTTTCTACCAAAAAAGGAAGAGCGTTCTTTTCACGGGAAGGATTCACATGGAACCCTCTGTCCCTTGCAGTATTTAAGCAAAACCAGTCTTGAGCAGGTCGTGGCAGGGAGCCCCACTTGCACTTGGATCCCTTTCTGGTTTCTCCTACTTGCAAATTGACCTTCTCCATCCTTCTTTCCTCTAAATGATGCTAAGCAATGGCAAGGTACTTCTAACAAGACAACTTCATTTAAGACTGTATTACGATCAGCTGTCTCTTGCAAGTGGCCCTTCTTGTCTCCCCTCTTTAGAGAACAAAGAAAAGAGAGGACAAAAGGGCTGCCTGCTTGTAGGATGGGGCAGTTACCGTCACTCCACAATTAAAAAACTACTAAAAATGCAACATAGTGAAGTATCAAGCATGGAATACAAGACAGTTTTGCAAGATTTATTTACCTACTGAGTAGTTTAATGTACTTTCATGTCTATCATTAACCAAGAAATTACTACCTTTCTAAGCCTGTATGAATGCATGTTTAATAAAAGCAAAAATCATTCCAGTGATCCAGTTTTTGTTGGTCCTTTGTAATCCTCACTAAAGAATCAGGCCCATAACTTCTATTAAGACACAAGCGCCTTTCACATAACAAGTACTTTCTATAGTGGAAAAATGTAATTATTGCTTGGAATAGAAAGAGAAAGAATTCTTTGCTTGGAACTCTCTGGCTAAAACAATAAACAGGCCCCTTTGCTCCTGCTCTTCTTTGCATGCAGCATTTCAAAACTATGTACAGTCACTGGGGAAAAATGAGAAACAAGGAGAAAAAAGCCAACATCAAACTTCATTTGAGGTCCACTGCTCATACTATTTTCCAGTTGAGGCAGACAGACAAAAGTATATTGGTTTCAAACTAGGATTAACCCATTGGCTCCACTCATGACCATAACCTAATCATTTTTATTTTCTCCTCCATAGGCAGTTCAGATGAGAAATGGGAGAAAGGACGTCATGACTGTACCAGAGCTGGTAAGATATCATGCTATGTCAGGTACCTTCACAGATAGCTGACCTTGCAGGTGTTTCCAAAATATATGTTGCTCCTACTGCTATGCTCCTTGCCCTATAAATACACATGGATAGATTCATGACTGCTGCATTAAAAACAAAACCAAACCACACTCACAAAATAACCCCCAAAAAAAGACAAAAATTAAAGGGGGTAGGTAATAATAAAGCTAAGACATTTTTTTCCTCTTGGATCAAAGAGCCAACACAACTGGAAATGCCAATCATTCAACTTTCAGAAGTTCTGACTATTCCATCAATTCCACCAAAAGTTTATTTTTGATTAAAGAGAAAATAAAACAGACTGCTCTGCTTTAGTTGGAGAAGGATTAGGGACATACAGGATCCCTGAGTTGACTCAGTGGCATCATAAATATTTATAGTTTTGGTCTATTCGTATTGTACCATTTTTTGAACAAATTCAGCTGCTTTCTTCCATACACACACATCACCCCATTTATTAGTAAGTCACAAGGCAAAAATAAAAAGGTAACTCTGTACTTGCAGCCAAGCAAAAGAAAATATTTCCTAGATTCAAAATCAGTAACACACACACACACACTGCAAATGACCCAAACACAGCCACTTTACAGCAGGTCTTTTGTACCCCACAGGTTATTACCATCAGTAGATATTATAGTTGAGGAGCCAAGCACATGCAGGTTACACTTACATTTGCAGAGTCTTTTCAGTAGATTTTTATACACACCATTTACTTTTGTGTGAGTTTCCCAGCTTGATATTGGAAAGGATGGCAACCATCACTTCTAACGGGAATTCTAATCACACAGATCATTTCATATTCTTATTTTTCAGGACCAGTGTCACAGGTTGCACAGGCCAGACACGGTGTGAAGCATCCCTTTCTTTTGTTTGCTTCCTACCACAGACAGCAGGATAGCAGAAAAAATTAATTGCCCCTCTTAAGTCTACTCAGCTGATTTACTAACTACCTTCTGCAGCTACTGTCTTAGGTAGCCTCCTTGGAAAACAGACCTCTTGTTGCCATCACTTGAAAAACTTTTTTTCATTTATTCCAAGAGATGTAGAGCTCTCCCTTCTAAAAGCACACAGCATCACTTCCTGACACGATGTGGGCAACAGTCTTTTGCATCCACAACAGGACAAGTAAACAGGAACAAAATCACTGGGAAGTGAGCTGGCCAGCTGAACTCCCACCATCCACAAGGCAAATGGAAAATGGACGCAGAAGGCTCCTCTCCATTTGGAACACTGGTCTGGACACTCCTCTCCAGTGGGATCCCACTGCTGGCTGCAAGTGCCACAGCATCAGGAACAGTCCCTGAGATCTTAACACAGCCAAACACAAAGCTGGAAACTTGGACTACATCTACTCCAAACTCCATCTTCCCCATATACTTGCACCTTATTTTAGAATTTGTACCTTTACTGGTCTGGTCCAACGATTCTGCCAAGCAGCCAGAGGCCCATGTGTAGATGACCACTGGACAGCGAGCCAACTGAGAGAGGAAATTCAACACAGACTACCCCTTGCAAAAGGGATGCTTAAAAACAGTTGAACACAACATGCATTTGTTCCCTCTCTGCATGCCTTGAACACAAGTTTCATCTTAAAAAAAGAAACCTGCAAAAGGTAACCCTGTGCACAACTGCCAGTCCTACAAATCATTCATTGCCACAATATTTCTCAAGTTAGACTGAAGATTTCATGAGAAATCAAGACTTAGGTGCAGAATGGGAAAAATCCA
The DNA here is from genome assembly GCF_031877795.1 of Strix aluco. Taxonomy (NCBI): domain Eukaryota; kingdom Metazoa; phylum Chordata; class Aves; order Strigiformes; family Strigidae; genus Strix; species Strix aluco. The sequence goes on along the minus strand of NC_133931.1, from coordinate 164,279,406 downwards.
CGATGCACAAGTAGCAAAGCATTACAAAATGGTGCCTGCTTAGTAATGCACTATTAGCTTGCCAACCAAGCTAAAACCTTTGCTCATAAAAGTGTGGACACACCTTTTGAAAGCACTACACTGGCTAGTACATACACTAATATACTACTACACCTAAGGCAACTTCTACATACTCGCCATGTCCTTAAGTTCCACACACAAAAACATACTAAAACCCTGAGGAAAATAAAAAACAAGGGAAAATCAGGTTTCTGACTCCACAGTGATATATTTAAAAAGCAACCATGAGAACTATTACACAAAGTATCTGGTACACATTCAGCTAAGTTAAGCAGTAATTTAGATTGTGCTCTTCCCCAAAAAAAGCTTTTCTCTATAAAACTGCAGAAACTTTGTTGGATTAAATGCCTGTCCAGACATAATGGAAGTATCCAGAAGAGAAAACTCAGTCTTGAGAGTAAAAAAAAAAAAAATGTCCAGAATTATACACTTCCTATACTCTTCATACCACTACGTGTATATCCAAACTACATATGCTGTTGTAATCTGTCAGCAGTGCATTGCATTTACACCTTTATTTCAAAAATATTGTGGATGAACACGTATTTTTATCTTTATTATTCCCTCATGATATGTGCATAGGAATATTATGATAAGCTTCATAATAGCAGTGCATTCTTGTGTGTATGAGTCCATGCTCTCCAATAACCCAAGGAAAACTCACAGAGAGGGAAGATGTTGGGAGGAGAAAGGGCTCTGGGACAAGCCTTCCTTCATCTCCCTTCACATGTAGATGTATGTATATATGTGCTCACACACATGTGTCTCACTAGTAAATCATGGTTGCATGGCAACATTAACAGGGGAACTGGTTTTTAATTATTACAGATAACCCATGGGTTATACACATTCTACAATAAACAAAAACATATCTTCAAAACATGCTCCTCTTAAATTAAAAGCAGAAAAAAAAAGCAGCAGAAATCAAAAAAATTAGCTAACATTTATTTCCTAGTGGTATTTCTGAAAGCATGGATAATATATCCCTACATACACTGTAAGACAACCTTCTGTAAGGCGTCGATGATACTGAATATTGGTGTATTCAACTGCAACACAGCTATTCGCTCTTAGTCTTATAATGAAATACTTAAATTCATAACAAGGCCAGCAAATAAATTCAAATGTCATAAACTACATATAGTTCAATGAAAAAGCAAACGGAAAACCTCACAATTAAAGAAAAATATTAAAACCAAACTGGGTGAGGAAATAAAAATCAATAAAGTCAATCCTTACACCCCCACCCCCCCCTTCTTTGCTGGTAGTAATTCTCAAGTGGAAAGAATAATATTAACGTAATAACAATAATGAGTTTGGCACTGGGTGTTTTCCTGGAATTAATAAACTTTAGCTCAACCTATAATCCCCAACAACCAAAGCCAAATCTGAAACCCCAGGAAATGCTTTTTACGAACACACACAGGTCTGGGGGTTTTGTCTTTCAGAAACTCAAATCCAAGACGCATCAGGACTTCCTCACAGAAAAGCCTGATGACAGGATAACTACAATATAACCTAGGGAACTGCTGAAATGCAGAGGTATAATCCATTACCTACTGCACCAGGATAGCGAAACAGGGTTTTTTTATATACGTATTTTCTTTTTTTAAAACAAAAGCTTAGCAGTTCACTTGTAAGGCTTTACTTTAAGAGGTGCCGCTCTACTTTATAGAGCAGCTTTTTAGTGCGTTCCTCCTTTTTTCCCTTGCTAAGTGGAAATCACTGCGTTACTCTTGCGCAGCTGGTTACAGCCAAAAGTCAGTCGCAGGTTTTCTGGCTTCCTCCCAACGACAGGCTGCGAAAGCACTGCCGGCGGGAACACGCCTGGCTTGGTGTCCCCTGCAGCCTGCCTGGGCGGGGGGTCAGCTGAGACAGCCCAGAGAGGGGTCCCCCGCTCACCCCCCGAGCCTGCAACGGAGCCAGCTGAAACGCTTCTCGCTCTTCTTTCCTGCCTCGCTCAATGCCTCTGGGTTTGATGAAATGCCACAGGAGACTCCCTCTGGGAAACAAAACAGATTTGGGGCCCAAAGGACTCCTTCGCAGTGGCGGGGGTTAACATGCCTGCTCCTGCTAGTAGGAATGTAGACTGATGCCAGCTGAACCCAGGGTTGAGTCTCTGACTGTCAGCTGCTCCAAGCCTGCCTCACCTAGTCCCCTAGAAGAAATCAAGGCTCTCCTGAGAGCTTTTCCACCATGTATTTGGAGGAAGGGAAAGAGCAAAGGATGAGCAAAAAGGAGGGAGAGGTAACAGAAAGGGGAAAAAAAAGGCAGGGACTTTCCTTTCACACCAGAAACCAGGGAGTTCGCAACAGTCAGAAAATCCGAGGGCCCCGGTGTCAAACCCAAAGAAAGGAAAGCTTGTGATTTCTTAAAGAGTGCTGGCCCCTCCTTGGATTTTCAGCTAAGAACTCTTCACATCCTTACTCACCTTTTTGACTGTGAAGCTGGGTTTTTTTAAGTCTTTCTACAGACAAATCTGTTGACTTCAGAGAGGCTACACCTGAAGTATGACTGCAGGATCATGCCTTGTGGTTAATAAGATTAATTAAAGAGGGGTTTGTTTTTATTTATAGATCCTATCAGCATCACAGGAGAAATCTGAACTATTAGGTGAAAGAGCAATTGCCACCACTTCCCACCACACAGCACCGTGACTACAACATCCCACAGGACAAAGCAACATAAACACATATATATGTATACATGTATATTATACATACAGTGTAATATATATAATTTGTTTATATATAGTGTAAGCATATATCTGTATTTGTTTACAATTCCATTGTATTTTCCACTTGGGGGTATCATTTATCTTCTGGCACCTTCTTGAGTCACCTGTCTTAAAAGTGACCAAAAGAAACTCCTGCAAGAACAGAATTGACCTTTCATACCAGAAACTTGATCAACTTTAAGCTTCAAGTTACAACAAAAACAACCCCCCATTTCTTGCTGTAATGAAAGCTACTGAAAGCCACGCAAATCAATTCTTAAGTCTTTTGCAGAGGATGTCAAAGTTCAGACAATTTTAAGCCTCATCCTAAGTACACAGTAGACAAACCCTGCCCAAAGATTTCTCACCTCAAGCGTTGGTAAGTCTCTCTCCACTGAGTTTAAAAGCAAAATATGATAATGAAGAGAGACACTGGCACACAGGAAAGTCACTGGTGATCTTTCTGTAGGGACAGCATAGCCCTTAAATAAGGACATCCAAGACCAAGTGTGTTGAGCTCGCTGTATACTGGGCTCTACCCGCTGTGAAGGGTTTTCCCCTTCCTCCTAGCAATGCAGTTTATCAAGATAATGGTCTAGATTGGGGTGGCTGGATCTCAGCAACCAAGGCAGCCAAACCCCTTTTCCAAAGCCCTTTCCCATGGCCAGCACCGATGAACTGATTTGCTGTACGCAGGCTTTGCTATAGCACCGGCTGCCTTCTAGCCTCTACAAAAAGTAGATCTCACATGACTGTATTCATCCACACAGCTGTTCTTCCTTTAGAAAACCATTCCCCTCTCAGACCCAAGGGAAGAGCAGAGCTAGGCAGTCAAACAAAACCTCCCTTAATAATCTGAGCCACAAAAAGCATCCCAGGCTACTCCTCAAAACCACTATGCATATATACGTAAACAGTCAAACAGAGTCATGACGAGCTACTTCCAGGACAAACACTTTCCACATCACGTAACCCAGAGCACAGCCCCACCTGATCAGGATACAACTTCTCAATGTATCTGGTCACATGTGTTATTCCAGGACCATCATGTACTTAAAAACAGAGGTGTTTAGTAATAGCTTACTAATCGCAACCTGTTTAAAAACAACCAACCAACTTGCCCCTTCCCAAATCCACACAAAAATTGATACCACCTTTTTGTACCACAAAATAAATTTTTAGTCTGCCTAACTTCACTCAAAAGAAACAGGCATATCATCAAAAGTCCTGTCTTTTTGAATCTGAAGTTTCTGTTGCTTTCTGTGGAAATGCTTGGGGTGATTCCCCCCTGCATCTCATTGTTTCCCTGCAAGTAGCGTAAGATTGCAAAAACTTGGATTTTTAAAGCTAGTTGGAGTTAGCTGCATTTGGTTTTGCAAGGCCAGAGTCATTTAGGCTTTTGGAATCTTATATGCTATCAACATTCAATGAGATTTCTAAGTGTTAAGCTGCTCCTGAAAATGTGATTTCACAAACTCACAAAGGCTCCTCCAACACTAAGCAGAACAAGACCTATAGTCCTGCAAAACCATGGCTTCTGAATCATTTATTCCAGTCAGGATTTTGCCAAAAGACTTTAGGGATTTTTCATTCTATTCATTAAGTTAATTTGTTGGGAAAAATAACAAAGATTTCTTTCAGATATACATGATAAATCAGAGTATAGGAGAAAAATTTACAAGACTCTGATCAGCAATAATTACACAGCTAAACCCAGTCTCCAATGCCTATTGCCTGAACGTGGGAGTGATACATGAATCCCAAGTGGAAAGTTTGGATCAGAAGTCCAGCCTTCAATTCCCACCTGCTAAGAGCAGGGGGATATTAGATGGCTCTAACAGCCCCTGGCCTGAAAAAGGTGCTGCTCTTTACTTATCCCTAGGGAAGCATAAAAGTTGAGGTTTTCATTGAGCATTCACAGAAAAAGAAAATTAAAATAAACAATGAAGTCAGATAGCTTGAACTGCACGTATTTCTTCTTCCCAATTAAGAAATTGGACAATTTTGCTCCAGGCATGCAAAACATTTTGGTGCACTCTGAAGCAAAAGTTAAGCATTAGATTTCCAAAAATAGCGAGGCAGCATGTGGCGTGGTTACCTCCATGCTACTGATATACCCAAGCCCTGGCTATAAAAGCTCTCCCGGCAAAAGGGTTCAAATCTCCTCATGCAAGTGATATATGGCTTGGGCAATCTTGCAGATGCACTTGTATCAGTGCAAGGGGTCACAGCTTCCACACTGCTTGGCATCACTCCCCTCTGACCTTCTGGCAGAGTGGTTTACATAAGCAAGTCCAACTCACTCCATGCAAAATCAGCTGCATTAAATCAAACCACTAATTTAAAAGGTTTCTGCTAACCAGCTGGATGTGAATTGAGACTGATCACATTAGCCTGTCTGCCAGTGGATCCAAAGGGGCAGTAAATGCTGGAAACAGAGACATAATGAATACCCAGGACCTAAATTGTCTTCCAGTGGCACAGCTGGATGCAAAAGAGGGCACGTGTCTTCTGCTTTTGTGCCCTATCAGTATCCTGTCCCTGTCAGCCTTAAGACTCTTAGAAAGTATGAGCAGCATGGGAAACCAGTGTAAGAGAATTTCCAGTTTGGAAAAAATTAAACTCTGCCTGCGTCTGCGGCTCTTCTGGGCAATCCTAGTCAAGAGATGTCGGCAAGCACTCTAGGAGCAAGGAAGAAAGAGTTCATATCCAAATTGCATGAACTCCCTGCTAACCTGGAAAGAGACATATCGCAATACTCATCAGAAGAAAAACCCCAGAGCCCGTGAGCAGCATGACTCTGGTTGTCGGCAATATTCATACTCAACACCGGTTTCAGGTACATGCTCACGACAGAATCACAGGATATTACTACATCTGAAGAAATCATAACCTCACTATTCACCCTGCCCTGGCCTGGCCCCACTAACTCCACTCAGCTGTTGCTTGCAAAAGCTGCAGGAATGTTACACACAGCTGGCTTTGGATGCTGGGAGCCTGTCTGAAATTTAGGAACAATCCATGGCTGGAAATGACAGTCAGCAATGGGATTTCCTGACCTACTCTCTCCGTAACCAGCCCTGAAATGGGGTTAGCTGATAGATTCCTGACAGCCCTTGCAGAGCAGCGAGAGATTAATGCTATACATATTGGGTTACTGCTGTTGTTTTTACTATTATTATGTTATATATGCTATTTTTATACTATTGTATAAAATCCCATGCCATAGCTGAGCTGATTTAATAAAGGTATGGGTCTGCCCTACACCACATTAACTGCCACTGCCAGTAAGGTGGCAGTGCTTTTTCTGCAACCGTACTGAAAATACCCCTCTGCGCTGAACAGCCCCTAACAAACAGTTAGCAAAGTGCCTATTGCTGACAAGCATTTTCCACAAAACATCACAAGCCAGGAGGCAATTCCAATAGATGTGAAATGGTGTCGAAATTAGTAGCAATGGCTTTTTATTCTTTTTCCAGACTCAGCACACAGCAGCACTCTGCATTCTTGTATAGGAAAGTGGTATCACCTGTGTTAAGTGGGTTTTTCAGACTCTGAAATAGGATGCTTTCCTGAAACTGAATTAAGATTATGGGACAATAAACTTTAAGATTAAAAAAATAAATAAATAAATCTACTCTACACAGAGGAAGGGACCAAGATTTCTTTGTCAACATATTAAAAAAAAAAAATCAAAGCGGACAGGTGAAGTGTCTTTCTCCCTCTCTCTTTTTTCCTTTTTAAAGGGAAAATGATTAAATCATTCTGTATTTCAAAAGCAACATTTTTCTTAGTGTACACATTTTGAAATTCAGTGCAGTACAGTAATGCCATGCATCTGTAAAACAATCCGCTCTCACAGAGTGAGAGCTGGAAACTTTGCACAGGAGTTGTATCAGTGTCCAATCTTCACCAGTCAAAAACATACCCAAGCCTCAGTCCAGCCCTGAAAGGACTTTGTCATTTTAGCTGAATGTTTCTTTTTTAAATATGCAATGTGAGTTGCAATTGGCATCTAAAAATCTCATCTCAGTTTAACTCCACCAAATTTAGGAGTTGAAAAATAAGGCTCATAACAAAAGTGTTGTCATGCCCAGTAAGAGGTGCAATAACTGTAGGGCAGTAAATGTAAATGTAAAGAAAAGCACAGGCACACTAAGTTACTGGAGATGAAACCCATGGCTATATCCTAAGTCTTCGGGAACTCCACCAGTTAACAAATTTGGTATTTTACAGTTACATGCTCACTTCCCCAGAAAAGCCCCCCTGTATTTAAAAAAGGTGAAGGGATGTGCTGAGTGAAGAAGGACAGTGACACCTCGGTGAAGACAGCCCCTTCAAAGGGCAGTAGTGGTGAGAGAGTTAAAGTGCTACAGAGAGCACGGCAGGAATGAGAAGTCAGCCCCTGCCACATACTCTGCCTCTCAAGAGAAGGACTGACTGTATGTTAGGAGCTACGGAAAGAAAATGCTGGGCGTTGTCCATGGAGACGGGGAGGACTGGCTGCAGCACAACAGGAAAATTAGACAGTGGAATAGGCGGAGTCTCCTAAGTACCAGTCAGTGAATGAATGCTTTTTCACCTCGCAGAGATGCGGCAAAGCCTTGCCACATATCACAGAATCACAGAACACCAAGTGGGAAGGTACCTCAAGGATCATTTGGTCCAATCTTCCTTGAAAAAAGCACGGTCTAGATAAGATGGCCCAGCACCCTGTCCAGACGAATCTTAAAAGTGTCCAGTGTTGGGGAATCCACCACTTCCCTGGGGAGATTATTCCAATGGCTGATTGTTGTCTAAGTAGTGTATCTATCCACCACATCTCACGAAATCTCAGTCTCCAGGAAGGAAAGAGGAGCTAGCTCCACTCAGAGCCTTCAGGGAATGCTACTGTCATCATCCCTGAGCTAGGCCACCCCATTTCTTTTCAAACGCAAGATGTGGCATTTTTGTCTCGATAAATCCATTGGAAAAAACCAGCATTAAACTTCTGCACTGTCAGGTCTCCTTGTAACCAGTCCATAGAAAGGAACAAACTGCACTGAATGTGCTAGAAACGTTCCCAGTGGGGATACAGGGAAAACACACAGGGAACTCACAGCATCTTGAAAGGACTCCAGAGGCAGGTTACGAAACCCAACCACAAGATCATCATTCTGAGTCTCCTTGCAGAAAAAGGATCAGGCAACCACATGGAAGAGACCACTCTCTTCCACTTCAACATTATTCATTAAAAGGCAATTGCTGCTGAAAGTTTCCCACAACAAGAAGCTCTTCTGATTCCAAAATTGCTCCACTAAGGGAAATCTTAGCAGTTGTCATTTTTATTCTGGCTTTACATTCTGGATATTTGCCTGGGCAATGCTCAACCAGGAACAAAACCTATTTAAAGTACATGCACAGTACATATTATACATAGATGTCAAGGGATGGGAGTAGGTTATGAAACATGGAGGCTGTAATGGTTTTTTTAAAAAAAAAATCATTGTTCAAAGATCTTAGGGAAAATGTAAGACTGTAATTGAGGCTATGAGGTCATAATCCAGTTTCCCAACTGGACAAATGGTGAGGCCAACAATATATTAGTTTGTCCTAAAGCAGAAGCTGACTGAGAGGAAGTAAGACAGCCCAACACAACCCTGTGACTTGGTTTTTCAAAACTGTTACTAAAATAACCGAAACCCTATAAAATCAATCACAAGAACAGTGGAGCAGAAGGAATAATAGCAGACTATACCCTGATCCTGTTTGTAAGACCCGAAGAAGAAGGAAGCCTACATGCTTCCTTGATGTATGCTGTGGTGTTGGGGTTTTAAGAAATGCTAGCTTCTATTAGCAGAAGACCCACTAAGTAGTGAGATAACAGCACAACAATGTCATCTGCTTCCAGAAACTACTTCTTCTAGGCAACATTGAGCACAGATGTTTCAAGTCTGCTATAGACCCGGGCTCAAGGTAAAATACCAAGGAAAACAGTACATCATCTTCAGCTTGTTCCCTCACAGCATTGGCCAAGAAGAATGAAGGCAACTGGTGTTAGTCCATGTGTGTAAAATATCCAGCATGTAAGCACAGAAGAAAAAAAAAAAGCCACCACCACCACCAACCTTTTAAAAGAACATGCATCAAGCTTTGTTTCTTTTCCAGTGCAGAGGATTGGAAAACCTCCCATTGACTTCAGCGGGATCTGGGCCAGACCCTGAAAATCTTCACATAAAACTGCCATTAAGGCTAAGTTGCATATTGGTGTAAGGCATTTCTGTTTTATCCCCTGTTTTTTTCCCCTCTCGATAAACTGCACACTTGCAGCACACACTGTCCGAAAAGAAAGCTTATAAATACAAAGACAACTTTCTGAGGCTTGCAACTGTATTAAACATAATAGTCAAAATTGAACACTAAAAGAATTAACATGTATAAGGAATTACCGTATTTTGTTTTATTATGTAATGAGTTAATTTGAGAGGTTTATAATAACGAAAATCTTGTCATAAACCATGACAAACAATGGCAAAACGTCACTGGTTCAATGGACCGAGTTAATCCCATACTTCACAACAGTTGTACTACTGTTTTTAACACTGCTCTTACGGCTTGCAAAGCAAAGCTCCAGCAGACAGAAACAACTGTGAAAGGCAGGAATAAACAGAGAGAATGTTGTTACAATGCTCCCATTTTGCACAATCATTTTCACATTACTCACACTCAAGACAGCTTTCACAGCCATCAGTTTGCAAAAAGCTCAGTTCAGTGTTTGCATTTCAACAGCTTTATCTCTAAATGAACTCATACTAACCAAAACATCCGAGTATTTCAACCTAAATGTAAAGAGATTAAAACTTAAAATATTCGCTTGACTCCTTACGGGTGAAATTAAAAGCACTTTTGAGCTCTTTGATCTAGTGACGTGCCCTGGCCACAACCCAACCTTGCACCAGGGCGTGAGCAAAGAACAGCCTTGTATCTTTGTTTCAACGAGGAGAAAAACTAGGAGCCCAGGTCAGGAGATGAGCAGGACTGCTGAGTGCAGTGTGGCACCACTCAAACTAGAGGCATCCTTCATATTTCAGCACCATTTGGTACCCTACTGGTTTCCAAACCAGTCTCCCTCTACCTTTCTTTTCAGTCTTTTTCGTTAGTGCGCCCCAAGTAACAGTGCTGTGTCTTCTACAGTAACACTAAGAGTGCAATTTACGCAGAAAGAAAAGAACTCAGTAAAGAGCCTGGAAGAAATTCAAGTCCAGCATAAACAGAAATAACTTCCAAAGGTCTCAACAGTGTGGACCAAACCACCCTCTGTCCCTACATCTTGCAATTACATTGGTTTAAAGTTAAGAGACTTGCTCACAGAGAGATTGGCCTTTCTTACCTTTTGCCACATTTTGATGAAGAACAGCTCCCCAGAAAAATTGAAGAAAACATTGGTGTCGTAGGCATCATCCCCAATGTTAGAGATGGAAATGTTAAGTGAGATGTTCCTCACCGCTCCCAGGGCCAGGTAGGCAGTTCTGTCATCAACACTGTAGGCAGAAACAGTTACACTGGTTTAACTCCGAACAACTTTCACACTCTGGTCCTTCCTTCTTCCTGCTACGGAAGTGTCACAACTCAAATGCTTAAAAGCTCAGCAGTCAGCAGTTCAGGAATGTGCTGTATGACCAATGCATGGTGTGGGTACAGGGAATGAGAAACTCCCGAATCCTGGTTCTGCCACTGCCTTTTGTGACTGTGAGGAAACCCCATGATCCTCATGTAGAACTACTTCATGTGACTTATTGTTAATACAATTTTAGTGAGAATAAAATAGTTGAAGACTGTAAAGTATCTGGAAAGGGGAAGTGCAACAAGTGCAAGATATTATGCTCACATTCAAATACACAAGCTATTTCAGTTTGTCTCTCAGCAATTCAAACTTTTTCTAACATTCTAGTAACTTTCTGAAAAATCTTCTTAGAGTTATGCTATAGATAGAAAAAATGGAAAAGAGGGTCAAATAAAATCCAGGAACTGGTTTAAGTAGAAAAGCATATGGATATTACAATAAATATCCACTGAATGTGACTAATCTTTCTTCAGGTGTTTATGCTGGACCTAACATGATGAAGTCATCTTCTGTAAGTGGAATACCGAGGGAATAGCTTTATTAAAATAACAGCTATATATCATGAATCAACACACTATTGTAATATGGCATCACAGATTATGAACACAGACAGGCATGCACACATAGGGGCAAATATACATATTAATACACACACATTTATTATTTGATATTTAATCATAGTAGTCTGTCCAGAAGATGAGATAACAAGTAGGAATAAAGGCTAAGGATAAATCACAAGAAAATACAGTATCAGCGCACAGATCCTCAGGTCTAGGAGCTAAAAGTACAGTAAAAGATAATATGAAATATGCAAGGTGCAAATGTAATCATAAGTAAAAATAGGCAAAATATCAGGTTGGCTACAGTTATCATAACTGGAATCTAAGACCATTCATACATCCTGGAGAAACAGTGTCACAGAGAAAACACGAAGTAGCTGGTCAGAAAAGGACAGAGACCTCCAGCCTCACAGCAGGGAGATATTCTCATTTTCCCTAGGGGACAGCCACACCAAAAGAAAAAAGGAACCACCTCTGAAAAAAAGTACCCTTGCACCACCCACCCTGCCAGATGCTGTCGCACAACACACATGCACACAGTGGCACAGAGAAATCCTTAACTGACCAAGTCACCAATTTCCATGAAGCTGTGCCAGGGACGTACACGTTGGCACATGCTGCTCCTCTGCATACCCGCAACTCTCTGAAAACGGCTGGGGTGCAGGATGTGAGCTGTCCCTCCATTGCCATGAGCCCTCCTCTGCCAGCCTTGCTCTTGGCATTGCAGTCAGAGCACCTGCATAAAAGCGGGGTTCCTCAGAACATGGTGCTTATAAACCCTGCAGTGTCTTCTGCCAACCACCACCATACCAGACCTCCAAAGGCAGAGCTTGCTGGACTTCATCTCCCCATGTTTGCCAAGAAGTCTCTAGATGTGGGTTTCTGAAGGTGTGTACCAAATCAGCCAGGGGCACTGGTGAGTGCAGACTTCAGAGGAAGGTGGTCTAGACTCAGGCTTTATAGCTGATGGCTGTGGATCGTGAGCGTAACTTTTCCACGTAACAGAGACAATATTTATAGCATATTTGTTTCCTGTACTTACTTCATTTATGATGATCTTCATTTATTAAGCACAAAGTTATGGCTTACATTCAATGACAGCTTCTTAGGAGGCAGATATCAGTCTCCAGGAAATGTGCCTGCTTTCTCATGCTTACAATCAACTGCAGACACCAACTAATCCTACTAATAATTGGCCACTTTGCTTTCTAAACATTATAGTTTATTCTCATAGTCAACTATCAGTGCAAATAAACATTTGCAAAAGTGTACGCAGAGCAGGATCGACTGCAAAACTAGTTTGAGAGGTCCCAATCATTTGAGATGTTGCTCCTCATATACCAAATTAATGGCACAACTATAGGAGAGTACTTGGAAGCATTTAACCTTTTGGCCCCGACCTCAACATTTACTGTTGAAAAGCAGACAAATTATGAAGATGCTAAACAATCTGCTGGGATTTTCTAATAATCAAAAGCACATATTTGGAAGCAAAGAAATAGGACAACCATTTATTACTGTGGATTATTTCTCATCAACTTTATAATCTCACTTCTTGCGATCACTCCAAAATTTAATCAGCATCTATCAAAGCCATTAGGAAAATCTGGAAGTATCACTTCAGTAAGCAAAGGAACATTACAAGATATTTATCATGCAGGGTTGATACTAAATGCAATGCACGCTACAGACTCCTCTCTGAACTGGTAGATTTAACATAAAGACAATCAAGAATGCTTGTCTTACTAGTGAATAATAAAAAATACTCAAAATGAAATCCTATTCGAACCTAAACCAACAAAAAATGTCAAAATCAACACCATTGGGTTGTGTTATTCCTTTCTAAAGCTATCACTCTCTTAAAAGTTCATCATACCAAAATGATATTTATAACAACATTTTCCTCAGCAGAGAAAACAACCACTTTCTAACAGCACACTGTGGCTGCTGCTACACAAAATTCACACACTAAAAAACGTTGAAAAACCTCACTGATTTTAGGCTGGCAGAGGAGTTCAGTTCTTCCTCTGAAAGGCTATATGACATTGTGCTGTAAGTCCCATTTTAAGAGAGCGGCTTTCTGAGTCATTAAATCTGTGTACATCTGGAATGAATCAGGTTCACTTGCAGTGAGAAGAGGATTAGGAATCTCCCCCTTCACAGGGGAGCTCCCAGGCCCTGTTTGGTGCTTGAGAGAGTAACGTCACGGGGCGCGGACAGCCTGTTGTGGTGCTGGAGCAGCTCTGCAGCCAAGCCGGTGCCATCCTCCTCCAGCGCCTGCTGCATATCGAGCAGCCCAGCTGCCAAGTCAAAATATATCCACTAAAGAACTGTTGTCACCCTCCAGAAACAAGAAAACAAACCAAAGGCACCCCTTCATCTCGACAAGGTATGTCAAACAGTTTAAGAAACATAATCAAGCAATGGCTTTCAGTTTATGTTTTGTTGGATGAGAACTATAAAGCCGCCAACGTCCTCACCATGACCCTTGTAACCTTGCTCACATCAAGGAAGAGAAGCTAAAAAGACTCAAAAAAGGAAAAAGAAAGAAGAGGAAAAAATATCAAGATATAATCACTTAATTGGACAGAACACCACCATCTCATTACATCAGGTAATACACACAAACAATGAACTGAGTAGAAGTTCTGGGTAGACTGCAGACATGTATTATATATAGGCAACCACATTTGCACACACACACACACGTACAGGTACACGAAGGGTGTCAAGCTATCAATGTTTGCACGGAAAGGAAAAGAAGTTTGACATTCAGTACTAAATACCTGCAGCTTTCATTCACATGCCCCAGACTTGCAGGTAACAAGCAGTTGTGAAAATCAGGCTCCAAATATCTGCCACGGTTTTGAATTCACTGGCTGTGGTACTACACATCAAATGTAAACAGAAATATTTAATGTTTTTCTCTTAAGTGATTAAGAATAGGAAACTAAATTCCAGGATAAAACAAGTATCAATTTTTTTGCATGCTTTACCATTCTTTGTTAATGCTTGCACCACATCATTGCACTATGGTCAGTGAGGGAAGAAAGACCAGCTGGGAAAGGCAAACTGAAAAGATCTGCAGTTTTCATTTCCCCACCCCCCCAAGATGCTGGTGTTTTTATTAACGTGGGTCAGGGGAGACATAATCTGCATTCCAAAAGGTACGCAGGGACATATTTCTCTATTTCCTGCGCTAGAGAGAATTTTTTAAAAAATTGAAAAAGCATTTAGCACTTCCTCTCAGCCTGCGCACATCATACATAGGGCAAGGAATGTGACAGGGTTGCACTTACCCTGTTAGTCTGGGTCACCGACTTTCCCTTTTGAATTAGGAGCCTTTCTTTCCTTACAGCAAATCAGCACCTACATGGATAAATCACCACTGCTCGATGGAGAGTGGAAGTTACAGCTGGGGTCAGTTAGACTGCAAGTGGGTAAAAATGCTTCAAACAACTAAAGTCCAATCTGTCCGCCATCCCCATCAGATGAAATTAGAGTCCCACCTTTTGCTTTTAAATCAGTAAAAGGTGTGAGTCAACAACACTGGTCCTGTGACAGATCCAAACAGATTTCTACTTTCCCCAACCAGCATCGCAGTTGGTCTTCGCAGTTACTATGACACTTGAATATTAATCTTGTCTCCACAGACTCTTTACATCAATCCTGAAAACCTTTCTCCTGATGGGTTTTTATTACAGGCTCCATGGTTCATTGAACTTTGGGAGGAGTTTTGCAAATACTTAAACCTCAAGGGCCAATGAAAAGCTGAAACCTGCAGCTGATCTTCTGGGAATTCATTTGATGTCTCCGAGCAAAACTGAGAAGTAGCAGCTCCATAAAGAAATCCAACCCAAGTAAAAATTTTAAACAACCCCCCAGGGAACAAAGCTATTGGATTTTACCCTGCTTGGTTACACTGTCTTGCCATCACATGTGTGTTCGAGGTCAATTCTCTCCACAAAGTTCACAGCCAATCTAGACTAAGGACTCAGCCAAACACTCAAGGTATCGTGGCTTATTCTGCATTAGCTGAGCTGCTGCCTTCTCCCTCTCACACAGAATCCTACGCTAGCAGAGGCATTAAGAGACCTCATGCAGTGGATGACTGGAACCTATCTGAGGTGCACTAAGCCAGCTATGATAAACTAGCTCTGAGCCCATCAGATCATTTCATTAGTGATCTTTTCTATTTCTGTTTCTCAAGTGGAAACTTTCCAGTGTGCTCTGAGCAGCAGATAACACGAGGTGATGGGAAAAACATAATAGAGAGTTTGAGTAGTCAACCAAGCCTCTGTGTCAGCAGGGCAAAGCCTGGGAGTAATCTCATACCAATATTGCTCCCTGTAAAAACTGAGTAACAACGTACCAATGTTTCCCCACAGGAAGGGGCCAGAAGTCCCCTATGAAAAAAGAGCTTACTGCGGTGAGCCCAGGGCCAAGGGGGTGGAACTGCTCATGCTGACACCCTTCTGGAGCAGAGCTGCCACCTCTAGCGCTTTGGTTCCCATATATATTGCAATTCAAGAATATGGTACAGTGTTACCTTTTCCATCTTTCCTACACTTAAATTATAAAAATGAATGCATCTGAGAAGTAAACAATGGGGGGGGGTGGGGTGGGTGTAAAACTCTAGGAAATTCTTTTTGCTCTTTATTATGGTATTGAAACAGAGTGATTTCTAGTTACAACTAGTTACCATATAATTCAAAGCTTCTCTGGAAATTGTCTTTTCCCCAAATGTAGTTTCTCCACATAAATCCCCCATAACTACATAACAGATATAACTCCCAGCCACTTACGTTTTCAAACTTTTAAGCAAAAAGGACAGAGCAGGGCACAACATCCACATAAAAATACCCCTTATCACCCTACAGAAGTCTGGTGCCTTTTATTACTATCAGTAATTTCAATTATACCCAGATGTTCACAACTTTTATAAACAGAACTGAAGAAGCAACGGGGAAAGAGTCGCCTCAGTTTCCACACAGTGTTTACTCCAGGGAGCAGCTTTTGGTTTGAATGGAGCTACCCTGGTTTATGAAACTGTCACATGAAAGCAAGATGAGGCACAACATCTACCGAAGCTCTAGTCTAATCTCTCACCCTTGCAGACACACATACAAACCAACACCTTTTGTATAATCACAAGCAGCATCCTTGAAATCAATGGTATGTGCCCCGGGACAAAGCTATCCCTGCACGTGCGTGTAAAACAGCATCCTAAGGTTGGCACACAAACAAAACCAAGTTACGAGTGGCAGAAAGAAATTCAAAAGATAAATGGTACCAGGCACGTAGCTGAAAGTTGCACTCATCAGCCTGACATGAAAGAAAAAAACCCTCTACGTTTTCCCTTTTTGTTAAAATACTTGGACGAGCTCTGTTAAAATAGGTGACTGTTGACAATAGATCTGGCCCTGAAATTTGAGAACGAAACAGTAGCACCTTCTAGGAATTAGATCATTAACAAAGTCACCATGCAAACCACGCATTTACCATAGAAATTATGCCTTCAGAAATAGATCTCCTACTATTAGATAGCTTCAATTGCTTGTCCTATTCCTGGGATGCTGAGGTGCAATATGTAATTTTAAAAGCATACTCAGCTGAGTGTCGATGAGGGAGAAAAAGACTAGTGCCCTACACAGCAATCACTTTCAGAGGTCAATAAAAGGCAGTTAATCAAAGATGAAACGTTAGAAACAGTACAGGTTTGTTACTTCAGGAAATCTGTTTTGCAGTAGCAGGTGTTACACATCAAGAGAAAGTTATGTCTACATGTCAAACATGATAAGCAACATATACCCGTATCAGCACATCTCCTTTATAGCTCATGCAAAACCAGCAAGACGATTTACCTGGTGACCTGTGAAGAACCTCAGCTTTACCAGATTTTGTAACTGCATCACGGAAGAGTATGTGTGTATCTATGTATACATACATTGACATGCATGTATACATCAGCCAAGATGTATTCTGCAAGTACAAAACAACGGTGCATCTGCTTCTCATTGTGGTCTGTACAGCATCAAGAACTTCCACCTCTGGAGGCAGCTAATGTATGACAGTGCTGCCTGAGGTTAAGCTTTTGTTAGCTTTATATTTCAGTTGCTAGAGGAAGATACAATATAGCGACTTGAACTATCTTAGGTCCATAAAATACTGATGATGAGATGTTCACAATGAGGGCCAGGTTATACATTACTCCAGCAATTAATTAAAGTTATATGAAAGAACATCTCTTCAGGGTCTAGTTTAAAAAACAAACAGCAAAATCCTACTCCAGTAGATACAGTCAAGTGATTCTTACAAAACAAACCCAGTACTTATGAAGTGACAAGACTGGCTTGTATAGTAGCCCTGATCATCAGTGGCCTGTTCTTAGAAAATAGAGATGGGGAATCTGTATTCTTGTATGAGATGTGGACGACTGGGGTTTGTTACCACTCATCACTTGATGGCTCTATTACCATCCATATGGGTTCAATCACCGTATGTTCAAAAGGAGCAGGACTGCCCACTGCTATCAAACTGGACTTATTTATTTTAGGAGAGATTTATGAAGCTCTGAGCACAACTAACCAGATGGAAACCAAGAAACCATTCCCTCATCCCCATTCACCCTCAACAAGGGAAAACATTCACTCGTTCCTGAGATGATGCTCCCACTGCAACTTGTACAACATCTGAATAACTGCGGGCCCTGCTAGGCAGCCCTTCCAGAAGACTGCAAATCTGATCCTGGATGAGCTACAACAAAGTTTTCCATGTGCCTCACAAAGACAGCATTCAATACACTAACAACTGTCTGTAGGTAACAAATCAATAAAAATAAATATAAATTAGAAATCAGAATTCTGCTTCCTGGATTCACCAAAAAGACTAAATTTCAAACAGAATTACAAATGTAGTAATATACATGAAACTGTATACGCATTTTTTTCATAGCACCCTTTACAATGCAGCAAATTGCTTTTAAATAACATTAAACTACACTATAATTCATGAAATCACTTAAATCACAACGTGAAACTTGGTCTGACTTCTTGAGAAAGCAGAAAGCAACTTACTCATATGGATTTTCCTAATGCTTTGTCATTCTTTTCTCCCTGGAAATAACTCTTTTGGTAGTTTAAAAGAGTGCCAGTTAGGACAGCACTGGGATATGACCAAGTAACCAGTGGGCAGCACATGACTGCAGTGGGATCAGTCATGGCCCCGTATCTGTGGTGTGGGGGTTGGGAATATCCATGTTGGTACACACAGATTTATACACATGAGGTCTTGACGGAAAGCTCAAGACCACTTTCCTAGCACTAGAAATGTTAAACCATAGCATTTGCTCATTTTTCTTTGGTTGTTTTTTGTAAAGCAGAAAATTAGCTCCATCTGAGAAGCTCGGCTATTCAGGGTAGCCTGTCTAGGGTAAACAGAATGTCAAAAATATTTTTGAAAGAAGTGTTTGTTCAATGAAAGATAAAATAAGTGAAAACAAATTCTTCATCTGCTATGAATGAAGAGGAAGGGAAAACCCGATATTATCAGAGCATGTAATTAAGCTCCAAATGAAAGGATATTGTTTTTCCCCATCACAACTGTTTTGTTAAGATGCACTTCAGGGGCATAAAACCACAACAGGCATGCCATGAAACGTGAGGCCTCTCTGGAAACAAATCCCCGTTGTGTGATCAAAGAAAGATAAGTGCTGGGGTGTGAGCCTGCTCAAATTTATGAAACAGCTTTGCTTCCCACATTAAACCACAGGCTTGCAGCTTCCCTCAATAGATTTGCAAAAGCCTCTGATCGGTGAAAACCTTTATTAACTTTTTTTATAAAATACTACTATATTTATGAGACACACTTGAAGATTTTTCAACTTTCTGATCAAAATTTGATGTTGTTTCTCCTTCCTTCAGAAGACACTGACTTTCTGCACTGTTACCGCACTAACCTATGTTCTGTGCCGTTAACATTTTATGCTGGTGAAAAGCAAGTTTGACAAAGTTGTCATAACACATGTTTTTATCTACAATTTCTGGATTCCTTCAGCTCGGGTTCTGTGATAATTTGACAAGTCAATATGAAACTGCTGAGGTTCATTTTTTCCAATCCAGGTGCCCAATGTCTGATGATGCACCCAGGGAACCAGAGGGAGTCCTTCCACTGATTTTAATAGGTCCATCAGCATATTCATCCTTCACTTACACACAGCATTTACAAAACAACCAGTTTTGCAGTTGCATAGCTAGTCACCTATGTGAAATTATTCATTCTTCACTAGTACAAATAATATGCTTACAGACTCTTACAAACTTCAGAGTTGTAAGCTCAAGGGCTGGGGACGGGGGGGTACAGGATGGTGGTGCACACTCTCACTTGTCTTTTCAGTGAGGCCTGGCTTAGGTACTTCGAGATTACATCCCAAAACATCAAATCATTTACCTGCCTATCAAATAAAGAGCCATGCCTAAGACAAAAGAGATCATAGAAACAAAAGGAGTGTTGGCAGAAAACATGTTAATCCTTTAGTAAGTCACAGAAGGAATTTATTTGGGAAAAAACAAACAAAGCACCTTCTGTGGAGCTGACCAGGAGATACTGGAAAATACTTTTTTTTTTCATAAATTACCATTACATTAAAATGGAAACACTTCAAACTCAAGGAAATTTTTGACAGACTTGGACTATGTCCCTTCTCTCGCAAATTCCAGAGGGATCAACAGAAGCAGAAACAGCTCAAGTCACAAACTTGACCTTTCACCTGGAAAAGGGCATTTCCCAAAAATCCCATTTCACAAGAGAACTTTTGAAAGCATTGACTCCAACTCAGAAAACTCCGCAATTCGAAAAACCTTGAAAATTTCTACAGAGTGCACCTGTCACCCCTTTGGCTTTCTGTGACTTTTGCTTCCAATTTCACGTTTCCAAAATAAACAATTTACAGCAGTATATATGGGAACTCCAGCCAGTCTGTAGGGGAAGAACATAAATTTGAGTCTAACGAATGGTGGCTCTTAAGGATGGCCTAAACCAACACATAAAAGCAAGCTGCTTATTCCAAACAGCCAAACATACACTCAGAAGCACTCCAATGGGTGAGTAATTCTGTTTCTAATGATGGATGAAGGGTAACCTCATGTCACATAAATGTATGGAAGACAGACTTCCTCCTGGAACCTTCTCAGGAATAGCAATATTTATTGCAGCATTTTTTGTTGCTATAGTATTTATTATAGCAGTATTTATTACAGCATTTTCTATCCAAGGGGGCTCATAGTCCTGAGCTTACAACCTGATTTACACAGGTTGTAAGGGAACGCAGCAGCTACATGACATGCTGCATCATCATCTTCTTGTACTGTTTGTTTTTGGTAACGCTGCTCTATTCATTGCAACACATGGGCTGTCAGTATATTTACACAGCCATACAGGATTTCCTTCCTAGCTGCATCTCGCAGGGAAGCCACCACCCATTCTGCTCTGGTCTTTTTAGCTGGTTTGTTTATTATAGCTGGAGGAAACTCTGTTTTTCTCAAACACTCTCACTGTTACTCAAATGTCTTCTCCACGGTTTTCACTTTGTTACCATTACAGCCTAAAGAGAGCTTGATAACTACTGATTCCTTCACAGAGTGCCAATCAGATGGATAGGCGTCAGCTCAGGACCTGAAACTACCCTGGTATGTCAGACAAGATGTGTGTTCCTGTCAGCCCTGCTCCCTCAGCATTTCAGGTTCTTCTTAAAAGACCAGAGTGCTTTTCGCCCATATAAAGTACCAGAAGAATGGATTAACAGATTTTAAAGGCTAGGGAGGTCTAATCTTCTACAGAACACCTACTTCAGAGTCTCCCCCAGCACATCTTGAGGAAACAGATGCAGTTCAGCTTCTAAATAAGTAGCTATGGAGAGGTTCAATAAAAATGTGCTATTTGCTACAGAAACCTGATGGAAAAGACATTTGCTGTGCTGAGAAAACAGAGTGAGGCATTGAAGTCAAGCATACTACGTAATAAATATATTTTTAATATTAAACACTATTTGAAAATAATAGCTAACAGAAACAAAAAATTGCATTTTGCTTTTCAGTACTGGATTGCTGGAAAGGAGGTTTCCTATTGCTGACCCAAAGCTATAGCTATAAAGTTTATTGCAAAATATTCTATTCCTATTTCTCTTATGGTTTCAGGTTGTGTCATTAAAGTTAGCCATTTGCAATACATAAATACCTTCTTTACACTAAGATACATTTAAGTCTCTTCCTTTAGAAATCCCCGTGCCCTCAGTCCCAACACAGGGCGTTACTGCACAGATAGGGCCAGATTTTGCTATCTCTTATGACAGCTGCAAGATTTAACACCGGGGACTCTTTGAAAGGGATGCGATGAGTAGTCTCTCTGCTCCGTGCTGCCGAAATCTCATGTTTATTCTTTAAGAAAAATGGATTTGAAGACAGTCACGACTGGAAAGATGAAACACCTCTCTTCTGCTCCTTCAGTTTCTCCCAACACTGCCTTTGCCAAGTCCCCAGCACACTCTGTGGCTCCTTCTTCCTTACTCTTAAGTTGCCATCTGTAGTTTCAGCCTAGCAACACTCACACTTCTATGAGTAAGTCCAGGCCAACCACTAAAAAGACCGTTTATAGTAATACTAGCACACACCACTGCAGCTGTTTCCACATACTATCTCGTAATGTCTGTCTGCCATAGAAAGTTAAATCCCCACAGTTTGCTTTGTCAGGTCCAGCCTTCAATATTACTGTCGTCTCTTGTGATGTTCCATGTTCTTGCTGGCAGAGGTGGCATCAGGGAGAGGCGAGGAGTTCCACAGGCAGGTTTCCAGCCAGAGTGATGGAGCACACTCACAACCATCCTAGACTGGTGTTTCCATGTTGGCGTACAGCTAGTGGTCGTTGAGGCAATTTTGCTCAGGTTACAGGAGGATTTACCTTGAGATGAGTCAGAAAACTGCAGAAAAGTTGGTTGGAAGGGATTTCTAGAGGTCATACAATCCATCCTCAACCTCCTCCAACAGATGAGGTCAGCAGGGACCTTATCTAGCCAAGTCCAGAAACCCAGGATGGCAGAGCACATCCTTCCTGCATACTTCATTCTCGTGCAGCACAAACTGCCTACACAAGAAGGTTTTTCCAAATCCCTGGTCTGAACCTGCCAAACCACAGTCCATGACTGTAGCCCCTCTTGCAGTCTCTCACAAGCAGGAAGAGTTCGGCTCCTTCATTCCAGAATCCCTTCAGGAAGTTGGGATGGGTTTACATGCAAGCTGATGCTAATGAAGGTGGACAAGCCTTAAAGAGATTCGTCTGTTAACTGAAAACAAACCTTTTTTTTCCCCAGAATAATGTTCTAACACTTCTTCACTCCAGTAAGGCATGATCTTCAGCATAAGTCTCCAATGACACCTTTCACTATAACAGAAGTATTCAAAAAAGCAGAATACAGGAATCACTACCACATCCCACCCTCACCCTCCCAAGTCTTTGCAAAAGCTTCCACGCAGAGTTAGAGGCTTTAAGGGTTTTTATCATGGCCCACTTTCACCTCTTCTCGAGCTTCACAGTGGAGGGTTTCAGCTTGCCCAGCAGCAGTTTCCACATGCAGCAGCACCTCAATAACAGGAAATAACGAGGCAAACCCAATCCCATCTGGTCAGAACAGCACTGAAGTTTCTAACTTACACATACAGATTTGCTTGGTTTGAGCTCTTTGGATACATATTAGGTCATTACCTAGACCGAGTGTTAACATCCTGGGCTATTTGTTATTTACCAAAGTGCAGTGCTCCCAATTTGAGGAACCATGAGTAACTTTTTAGAAGAGGAGGAGGATCGCAGGAAAAGCAAAATCGGAGCAGACCTGGTTAGCTCTTGCCAGCACAGGCTGGTTTTCCTATCAGCCATTTGGTATGTGTGTTTGGCATCTTCAAAGCTGGGTGTAATCTTTTAACTGGGTAATTCTAGTCATCCAAACGCATCCCAGGTGAACTCTAAATCCAAGTAGCTTGTGCA
This sequence comes from Strix aluco, assembly GCF_031877795.1. Taxonomy (NCBI): domain Eukaryota; kingdom Metazoa; phylum Chordata; class Aves; order Strigiformes; family Strigidae; genus Strix; species Strix aluco. The sequence continues at coordinate 164,256,434 of NC_133931.1, read as the reverse complement.
GTTCCTGAACTCATAAGAGTGACCTCAGCAAGAAATTCTCTTGATGATAATGTAATCTGAGCTAACTTCTTACGCACACATACGCTCTAACCAGCACACATTTGAAAGCATATTGTATATAGTGATGGACAAAACTATACCTTACAATATATAGCGCTCTGCACAGCTTTTGGCTCTACCATGTTACAAATTCATGAAAAGTGTGTAAGAACAGCCAGACCAAGTTGGTTCATCTATCAGAGTGCCCTGTATCTAACCATGTCTAAAAGCAAGAGGCCTATGGAAGAACAAGGCAAGCACAGAGTGTTATTTTGCTGATATATTTCTGCAGCTTCCAGCATTCATATTTGCTGTTTCTTTACCATGTAAACAATTAGCATTTACGACATCCCCAGCATTACAATCCACAGATTAATCACACGCTTCATGAAAACATACCTCCTTGGTTGTTCTTTTCATTTCTCTGAATAGTTTAGCACGATTAGCAAACTTCATCACCTTGCAATTAATTTTTAGCATATTATTTCCCTGATCATTTATGAATATGCTGAATACCACTGGCCCCAGCAGAAGCACTTGTAGAATTTTTTCCACCAGGAAAACAAACTATTTACTCCTCTCTGTTGACTACTTTTTAATTAGGTAGCAATGCTCAGGCACCATTCCTCTCAGACCTGGGCAACGTTCTTTGTGAACCTTTGATGAGAAATCTTAATAAAAGCCTTCTGCAAGCTCAGGTAGATGATCTTAACTGGATCACCCTAACCACATGTCCAGTGACATCTTCAAACAACTGCAGCCGGTCTGAGAGATGGCACTTACTGCTGCCTTCCCATAAACATGCTGTTTATTTCAATCCAATGTATCTGTGTCTCATTAATTGCATTCTTTCAAACAGTAAGTCCACCAAATGTAGTCAGACGTGATTATTTAGACAAAGACATTGCCATAACCTTGCTAACATTGAAGTCAATCGTTTAGTGCAGATAGTAATAAATGAGTCACCTTTTTTGCTCTTTCTACCAAAAAAGCTTCGTACACAGACTTAGCATAAATAGGAATAATGTGGGAAAATGCTGATAGGATTCTTTAGCATAAAACACATGGGGCTGGAAAAATTACCATATTCTTCAAGAGAGGCACTTCTCTAAAATCAGAATCCATAGCATGTTTTTGTAGTTTTACACACAATAATAATAATAAAAAATATCTGTTCTCTTTAGAGATACCCATTGTGTTATGTTTCTTAACTGAATCTTACAGCGCCCTTTAGCTAAAGAAAACCCATTCTGTGAAGACTTGATGTATTTGACGACATCCTGTTTACTTCAAACAGGAGTTCAGTGTCACTGGATAAAGGAGATTTGAGGGCATTTGTTCAACATTTTGCTCTATAAACATAGAAACTGTATTTGAATATCCTAAGCTTTTTTGACAGTTGTGGCTTTTAAATTGCCAAGATAACATAAATAACAGCCATAAAAACAAACAGTCTAATGCTCCAATTGCAAATACAGTTCTTTCTGCTGTGATTACTATACGCGAACAAGTTTTTAGGACTCATTCTCTGCTTTTTACTGATTATTCCTCAACTGCAAGTCAAAATCCCTCACTGGCTTCCTTAGTCCACACAGACACGTCTCCAGCTCTCAACAGATTTTGCTCACCATGAAGATCGAGCGAAAGGTCAAAAATCCAGCCTAATCACAGTCAAAGCTCGGACTCTGCAACCTGAGACCTAACCCTGCTCCCAACCAATCCCCCAAAACATTCCTGTGGACTTCAGTCGTGTCTGGAGAAGTCAGTAACTTCTCAGACTTGACTCTGGTTCAGTTTTGTCTCCAAGTACAGTTACAGCATGCTGTAGACTTATATAAAATGAGTATCTCCTGATTATTACCTCTTCCCCGCCCCACCCCCCCTTCCTCCTAAAGCAGGGGAGTCTATTCCCCTCTCTTTCCTGACCTGAAAGCAAAGCACTTCCACAGAAAGCATCTCCATCAAACAGCAACCCCCCTGGCATACAATTAAATAACTCGCATCAGCACTTCCATCTCTAAAAATGCTGAAAAAAAGGAAATAGAAGTGATGTGTAAAGGTCACCTTTAGCCTGATTAATCCCAAAATTGAATAACTACATCCTGGCAAAACAATAGTCATTTTTCTAGGATCACCAGTCACAAGGGACAGAACATAAACCACCTCTGATCTATTTGATGAGGTTTATTATCCCGGAAGAAAGTGAAATTAGACATCCCTCCCCAAGTTACTAACAAAAATAATCTGACAAAGGAGAGTAGTATTTCAGAAGAGTTAGCAAAACTACAAGTTCAGAAACAGAGAAAGATAATTTGAAGAAGATAATTTGCCATGCTGTGAGGGTTTTTTTTTAACCTTCCATGTGACTTTTTTTCTGAACAAAACTGCTTTTCTGCAGGCAGTTTTACTCCTACCACATCATAAAGACTATTTTATGATCTCTGAAAAATTACATGGTTGACATTGGTACTTGATTTGGGCATGCATATTTACTTTCCTTGCCCCTCTCTGCTACGCTATTTTTTTTCCTCCAGTTTCCTCTGTTGTGATTGGGAAGGTGAAGGTGTCTTGCCCTGTATGTGCACAGGGCCCACCACCACAGGAGATTTCAGATTCTGTGTACCTCTCAAAACCTTTCTGCACTAATGGTATCGCTGTCGTCATACATCCATCATATAAAATGTCTGTGTTTGTATTTTGATTTTTCAATGCCATCTTACATAAAATGAATGGCATACTAGTGTGTAAGAAAGAAAGAAAACCAAAAAACAAGTTCACCTACTCACCTAGACAGCAATAATTTACCCTGAAGTTTCAAATCAGCAGCACAGTCATCAGATTGACAGTTCCTCTCAAAAACAGTCTGTGAAAAACAGGGAGAAGAACTGTTACAGCATGAAAAGAGTAAGATCAAAATTCAAAGATGGAACATTCTTGGATGAATTAAAACCCCACCAAAATCTGTGATACAGGAATATATGCTGTGAGTGTTAAAGAAACTCAAGGGCAGGCAAATCTCTTCTTTATCAGAATAATTTTTATTCTCTTCTAACTGAACAAGAAGTTTCACCAAAACTAGACTCTCTCAGATGTTTTCCTCAATTCATTCCCACTTCTCATCTGACAAGAATTACTGCTCACACAATATTCCTGGCACTCTTATTTCTCCTCCCAATGCAGGTGCATGAAAACAAAACAGAATATAAACTATTTATGAAACTATTTTCAGTCCTAATAATTGCAAGTAAGGAAATCGTGCAAACATATTCACTAGCCTGTATTAAAGATAAGGAATTAAACTTTTTATATATATTTTATGTATGGTAGGAAGCATTTCTGCAATCCTGCAAGCAACAGAAAATTACAAAAACTGTTACATACCCTCAAATAATGGAACCATTGTCAATCTTGTGAACTCTGGTAAAGACTATAATTTAGAAAATTTAACAGATTGATAAAGCTAGGAACTGTGAAAGGACGACATACCACTAGACACGGGCATGCTATTTAAGCAGCAAAAAGAAGGGGAATATGTGAAAAGTCTATGACCCTGTGCAAATCTCTATTACAGTTTGCCATGGCTACATGAGGCAGCCGCCAGTGGGTGAAAGATGAGGACAGGAACATGTCCCTGGCGTCCAAGAAACTCAGATGCTGTCAAGATCATGGTTATTTTCCCCTGCTGTTGAGAACAGAGACCAATACCTTTCTGAACATATGACTAGACTTTTCAGGCTGGAGGATTCATTCTTTCAGAGTCGTAATGCTCTTCAGCTTACCAAGTATTCAAAGGACAAACACCCAAAATGAGGGTTGCCAACACTGTTTAGCTAGCAAACCTGACAATCCACCCATCTCTTCCTTTCATATGAAAGCTCCTTTCTACGGTCTTGGCTTTGTGACTTTTTTTACCAAAGTAAATATCAAATATATTTCAATCATAAGTGCAAAGACAGAGCAAATCCGTGCAAGACACACGTAATGGTCAGGTAGGATTGGAGACACTCAGGGGGGAAAAAACAAAAAAAAGAAGATAGTTAATAAAGTTTTTAAGAGTTCTGCCCAACTCTATCAGGACTGGAGAATGACTTTGAATCTTGATCCCAGAGGGCATACAGACTTCTAGTCCTTGTCTCTCCAGGAAGATTCTTGGCTAAGGAGACAGCTTGCCCTCCTTTTTCTATATTGTCAGAGCTCTCAGAAAAGGAGCAGATCTTTATGAAGATTAATTGGTGCTGGACTAGCCAATATCAAACTATGCTGTAGGTTGCACTGAGTTGCAGAGAAAAGAAAGGTGGGAGGTGACCAGCGCATATGGGGTTATTTAGTTTGTCCTTTCACTTTCCTCTCCCACCTTTTGCTTTCTCAGAATCTCAGAAGTGGAAATTGTTGATGATTTAAACACAAGGGCTGAACTTATCCTTCCTCCTTAATAAAGGCTACCACACCAAAGGACAAGAATAGCCCTGAGAGGGCAACCGGCACAAGGTATCCCTCTGAAAACATGGCACGTTTCAGAGGTAGAGTCTCAAAAGCCCTCAGAATTAATCCTCAACCACCATAGTAGCTATATATGGGAAAGACCATTTGACTTTCAGAGGAGAAAGAAAAATAAACTGTAAAAATATTCTTGCCTGACAGTTTCCCTATTTGCATTGCAGAAACCTTGGCAAACCAAACAGAGCGATCAAAGATACGACCTGCACATTTCAAAGATTAAAGTACTGTAAGTACATTTAAGTAACCACCTAATAATCCTGGAATTTTGTTACTAAATCTATAGTTGTGGTTCTTTAAAAAAAATGAAAAAATACCTCGTTTTCTGAAACTACTGAGCATGTAACTCTTCCAACATACCATGCACTAGACAGCAAGCTACTTTGAAATACAGTGGGAGCATTTGATTGCGTCACAGAAACTCAAGTTCCTACACAGTACCGGGATAGGAGAAGGAAATAAGGATGGAGTCCCCAGATCCATAACTGCAGGAGGAGTGAACCCTTTGCTTCTGTGGAGGATCTTGAAACCATTCAAGGTTTGAGGGGAGAAAGGATTTCCAGTCCAGCCAGCTGCTAGGACCTATCAATGCAGCCACAGCTAGTTCAGCAGTGCACTTCCATTGCATGCTAATGACATCTATGGACTATTTAGCTATTTTCTGCTGTTGCCCTGGTCTGGATAGATCTTGCCATGACTCTACGCCACCTCCCCTTTTGGTATGCCTGCCAGAGCCTCAACCCTGTAGCTTCTCACAGTCAATCTACTTCTTCCATTTTCTCCTATCTTGAGCCTCCCCTTCCCCAGCTTGTTGCTGCTTCTGCCTTTCCCGTTGACTAATCCCTGCCTGTTCAAATCCCTCCTAAAGAACTAAGAAGTAAACACACTTTAAGTCGTCATAACATTTGTGAACGCTGCTTATATATTCTGTTACTGTGCCCTTACTTGGGCTGTTATTTCTTTGGGCCAGAAATTGTACCTAACGCAACACTGCATGTTGTTAGACCAGGAGTCCATTCCTGGGATATGCACCGGCCCTTCTAGAATATAATCACTAACTCTAAGCAATCTTTAAAGTAGTTTCAGCTACCATTGTACAGTACCAGTTTTAGGCATTTATAGAGCCCTTTACATATTAAAAGTGTTGAACAAGTTAACCAACGGGCTGTATGTATTATCTAGAACTGGAAAAAGGGAAGTAGGACAAAACAAATTCATTGCACTATGGAAACACTTCATAATTTTTGCTGTTACTGTTACCCAAAGTGAAGAGGAGCAATTCTGAACAGTGGTTTTAATGAAGTCAAATTGATTCCTACTGGATTCCACTTATATTGTACCAAGTACCTCACAGCTTTGAATATGTGTATCAGGGATGGTCAGGAAGCTTCTTTACCTAAGAAATACTTACAAGAAAAATTGTAAGGGGGGTGGGGGTGGAGAAGGGGCAAAAAATTGTCCTGAATGAGAAACACAGCTGCATCTCTTATGTCAAGGCCACTGTGCTTTTGTCTGGCATTTCCAGGAGGGAAATAGGTGTTTGTGTGCTCAGTAGCAGAGACAGAATAACCTCAGTGTTTCTAGGACACATCTTTACTGTACAAACACAAAGCTAACGTAAAGTGCATGCACAGCGAGTCTGTCGGACTTCCTGCAATCACCAGATCTACAGCAATGCACAGAGCAAATCCAGTGTTTCCAAGGTCCACGATTCCCCTCTGCACTCTCCCCTGCTGCACTGAATACAGCAGCTACGGGGAATTGCTCCACAGAGGGTCCCACCAGGTCACCAAACTTCCCAGAAAAACATGGTTTTCTCAAAAGTGTGGCAACTTTTCCAGGTAGAAAATATGATGCTTTTTGAGAGGTCAAGGAATGTGGCAGATATATCCTGAAGGGTTAGCAGAAATGGGTGTTGTTCATGTCCTCCAGAGGGTAAGTCAAAAAGCCTACAGTAAGATACACTCATTATAAAGAGTGAATATACACATCTGTACACGATTAAATGTACAGTAGGTAAGGAGACACCTAGAGCCAGCTGATAAGGAAGGGGGTATGTCTAAACAGGCACTGAGATCAGGGCCCCCAGGCAAGTACCTTTGTGTCCACTCTGCCTCTTGAAGAGATGTAGTGGCTTAAATTCCACATTTTCTGGTAAAGGCCAGGGTAAATGTACAGTCCTCTGCCCGAAGGATGAATCCCTAGTTCCAGTATCCTAAGCACAAAGCTGCTGGGTACTGGGTGTGAAGGTACTTCTCCTTCCTGCTGATTGTGGACTGTTAAGGAATGCTGCTGGGAGGTAAAACAAGCTACAAGGAGCCTGGCTTCTCAGAGCTCTCTTCTCAGAGGAGGGTAATCTGGGATTTCAAACCTGGCTCACTAAATTGCTTCACTTTCTTTCAATGGCTATCTAAGATTAAAACACATCTATGTTTCTGGGAGTAGGGAAGAGAACAGGAAACAGAAAACTAAGAAAACCTGTGTTTATGGCACTTCTACCCACAGAGAATACTGGAAATCATCCAATAAACAAAGAAAAAAAAAAAAGTATTTCAAGACGTTCAACCTCCCAAAATTCAGGGAAGCACATGGAAATTTCAGGTTGCAGCCAAAAAGTACAATCAAGACTTTGAGAGGTTGCCAGTACTGGTTCCAGGAAGAGCTGTGCCTATCCTTTCACAGAAAAGGGGAAGTGACAGCTGAAGGACAATGCTTGAAGAAAAGAGGGAGAAACAGGATTCTCAAATGAACCCTTGAAAACATGTTGGTTTATGGTCTGGATAAGAGAATAGTGATTCACTCTGATCAGGCCTTAACTGCTTCCTCACACATCAGTCTACAAAAGGTTCAGAGAGCAGCTCTCAAAAGGTAGCAGAGCTGGCCTTGGGTAACTGAGGATCCATTCCTTTAACTTCATAAACTGTGCCACATACTTCAGTAGGATAATTTAGGTTATGCTAGGTAATCTGCATTAAGAATACAGTATTCTGATCTCTACATTGATTTCTTGTAAATTGTCACCATACCCTATGGTATGTGAAGGGATGACTTAACAATTAGATCATGCTAGTAACACAAAAGCAATTCTATTTAAAGGATGCAGGATAAGGGGGCTTGTTAGTCTAATAATTCTTTACTTTTTAGATCTTGATGCAATATGGCTATTACCATGTTATCTGGTGAAGTTGGGTTCCTGGGTCCTTATTTAGGGACCAGGATATGTGATCCAACTTTCAAAAGTACTGAGCTGTAAGCAAACTTCACTGCCTTTTCCAGGAACTATCTCCTGTTATATAGCTTTAAAAATCAGTCAGAGAGGGACCTGGGGGTGTTGATTGACAGCCGGCTGAACAGGAGCCAGCAGTGTGCCCAGGTGGCCAAGAAGGCCAATGGCATCCTGGCTTGTATCAGCACTAGCGTGGCCAGCAGGGACAGGGAAGGGATCTTGCCCCTGTACTCGACACTGGTGAGGCCGCACCTCGATTACTGTGTTCAGTTTTGGGCCCCTCACTACAAAAAGGACATTGAATGACTTGAGCGTGTCCAGAGAAGGGCAACGGAGCTGGTGAAGGGTCTGGAGCACAGGTCTGATGGGGAGCGGCTGAGGGAACTGGGGGGGTTGAGTCTGGAGAAGAGGAGGCTGAAGGGAGACCTCATCGCCCTCTACAACTCCCTGAAAGGAGGGTACAGAGACGGGGGATGAGTCTCTTGAACCAAGGAACAAGCGATAGGACAAGAAGGAATGGCCTCAAGCTGTGCCAGGGAAGGTTTAGACTGGATATTGGGAAGCATTTCTTTGCAGAAGGGGTTGTTGGGTGTTGGAATGGGCTGCCCAGGGCAGGGGGGGAGTCCCCATCCCTGGAGGGGTTTAAGAGTCGGGTTGACCCAGCGCTGAGGGATCTGGTGGAGTTGAGAACAGTCAGTGTGAGGTTAATGGTTGGACTGGATGATCTACAAGGTCTTTTCCAACCGAGATGATTCTGTGGAATCAATCACTTTGATATTAATGTGCCTAAGTATGGATTTTAGACCTTTATTTATTGTGTCTTCAAATTTTCAAGTTGCCTGCAAAATAAAGCTATTATCTACAGATCTATTGACCACAGAAAAAGAGTGACTGACTCTCCCCAGACATCCTATGCTTCACTGTACTACTCATGAAAACCGTGCATTCATATATCCTGCTGAGCCAACTGCAAAATGGCCGATTTAAATTCCCACTAGAAAAGCAATTAATATTGTGAAAAACCTTCCAGGATTTCATCAGATGTGCTGGCTAAAATGAGAACGCACGATTTCCACAATAGCCCTACTGAGTGGTGGAGCAAACGTGTGATGAAGGCAAGAATACCAGGGGAGCGATAAGCGTTCAATAGAATCCTACTACAAAACCAGAGCCGTGATGGTACTGCATGATGCAGGGGACCAAGATTAGCTAGCAAGCTCCCTCAGCTCCACGTAGATTTCATCAGAGCATGTCTTCATACAAAGAAAACAGATGCTCATTTATAGTGCATTAGCGTAAGAAAACAGAAACTGGCCAGTAATCATTATTTTACTACACAAGTAAGGTTGCAACCATGTTAAGTTGAACTTCTCCAGCTGGAGAAAGCTACAGGGGAATTCATCCACTTTATTGAGAGGAAGACTCTGGGCCTATGGCTCATGACTAGCACATTGCCACTTGTCAAGCCATCGAAGACCAAATGCAACCATTTCTCCCCTACTTCAGCCGCATCCTGCTTTCAGTAAGTTTTTAGAAGCTGGGCTGGAGCACCAAGCTAAAAAGGAGAGAGGACACTCAAATATTAGATGAGCAGCAACTCCCAAATGAAATCAGCTTTTCAGAAAAGATCAGGCATGAAACCTGTTAGCTATTGACAGCGAGCATAAATTAATGAACATATGTATTAGTTATTCCTCACAGCAGTGAATGAATTTAACAATGCTTTTGTCCTCATATTCTCCTGGGGTGAAGAATTACAATTGGTGGCAATAGAAATACGCCCCCAGCCTTTCAGAGCTTTATTAGAGCTCTTGTCTGACTCACTCATTTTTCAGGCTGAGGCGATTTTTTTTTTTTTTTTAAATCATTAGTAGTTCAAATCATCCAAATAATGTTCTCATTTTACAAGACTTCAGACCTTATAAATTCATAGAACAATAGATGGGAAAGACCTATTGGGTTAATTGTCCCATCTCCCCATACCATTATAGAACGGATTTCTGCAGCACATTTCTCAATATATTTTCCTGTCTTGTCTTAAATGGTCTTCCATTTGTTTTAGATGACTACAGAATAATTCAATTATATCATCTCAGGAGGGTTCTTTAATGATATTTGAGCACATTTTCTTCTCCAAACCTCCTTTCTAAAAGTGGAACCATGCAAGATGAATCTTTTTCACTTAGGATGCCTTCATACTTAAACATTTTAACATAAGAGCCAAAACCTTTGTTACTTATCACACAAGTCTGTAATTAAAAATATAAAAGCATAACAACAACAATAAATGAAAGACAGATGTGGCATTTGTTTTGTCAGCTGGAAATGCAAAAGAAGACTTCAAATCATCGGATACACAATTTATGTCTACCTTTAGCTCATTTAGAACCCCAAGGATATGTGAAAGTTCTATCCTATAATCCACCTGCACTTCAGTGGCTTTGTATTTATGAATGCTACCCTGAACCAACAAGGATTTTGTGGCACTGAGGTACTCTGAACTGAATGAACTAATACTATCATATTATCTCCTCTCAAAATGTTAGGTAATCCAATTAAGCTCTACTGATCCTTCATATAACTGCTGAAAAGATTTGAACAGAGCTAATGGAGCTTGGCTTCCGGAAGTCTGTCACCAGTCTCTGTGGCTTTTTAAGAATATTACAATTTTCTTTTATAGCTCCACACATAAGCAGGAACTCCCCCTTTCTTACAATTACAATTCTCCATCCACAGAGTAGTTTGGAAATGAAATGCATGTTGTTACGCTCAACTGCAGAAATTATGCAGTAGGATTTTAAGTTAGGGTTCAGTTTGCAAATGCTTACATGATCATCTCTCTTTTCTCTACTTATTTATATGAAGAACCTGTAAACTAAATCAAGTAATTCACATCCTGCCACCTAAGACAGGATAGTCTGACCCTCCCCTAGCACATATGCCAAGATATGAAGGTCTATATATCTGTGTGTGCATTTGTGTGTATATTAGCATGTGATATTGGCTAGTGTTCTTTAGGCAGCCCATGAGATCTAAACCTGGGGATTAAACCATGTTTTACACATTCTCAGTTATGTTGTTTTTCCTCTACTATTAAACAGGAATATGAACAAGTTGGACAATTACTGGCCAAGCCTGTCATTACTTAAGAACGAGCATATAGAAACCTGCATACTGTCAGAGGCACTGATTTCCACTCATTCTTACTTCAGCAAGTTTGCTAATTATAAACATTTCAGAGGTACAATACATCTGGACACCTGCTGTTCTTGTTCAGTTCTGAATCTCTTCCAGATTTGCAGATCTTTCCTCTTTACTGCCATTCAAGAACAGAAAAAAAAAAAAAAAAAAAAAAAAAAAAAGAAAGCAGGCAAATGTAATACTCAGCCTAATCCAGTACATGCTCAGGGTGGGTCCTTTCCAGATTTCCTGGCATGAACAGCACCCAGTACCTGCCAGTTCAGCACCAACTCTGACCAAATTTGTCTAGAGCAAAAGACAGACACCACTAAAGGGATGGAAGAGGGAGGCGTGGAAATCATCACTTTCAGCTACCCCACTCCAGCCAAAGGGAAAATCATGGCAACTAAGCAGGAAGGGTGGCACATGGTGGATCTTTGCAAGAATAAATGCCGAAGATAACTTGGGAGCTCACTCTGCCCAAGGGGGAAAGAGTTTAGTGGCAAGACGTTTCATCTGGAACATGGCAACTGGGCTGACTCTTGCAGTCTCCTGAAGACTTCCTATGTGCCTAGGTATAAGTCAGTTAATCTTCAAACTTTCCACCTACCCAGCTACTGACAGGTATACTAAGGTACTGAGGCTTCGGCTGTACCAGTAAATTAAACTGTCCTGTCCTCCAAGATAGGAGCATCCTAACTCCTGACTCATGCCTGGGAATGGTTTGCAGTAGTTGGCACAGGCTAAAGTCATGCCAAGAGCCACTTCAGCAGCTTACCAGGATAAAGATGTTTTTCCAATGCCTAGAAATGCTCCAGCCACAGCTCAGTTTGCTGGCAGAGACATGACCTGAGTCAAGCAGGCACACAGGGATGTCTGCTCTGGAGAAGGCACCCCTGACAAACCTGGGCCATGCTGTGTGTATGGAAGCTACATTTCAGCCCGTCCAGATCTGTCATTGCTTTGTTCTCAGTATGAGATCAGGGGGGTGCATGCGTGTTTTAAAATAGAGGATGGAATTATTTGTGCCGGAAACCAAAAATTACTAAAGGTGTTCATAATTCAGCTCCATAAATATCCTCCTGTACCTTCTCATACCTGCCAACTAAGCTAATTTACATGCAAATACTTAGCCAGCTTTTCAAACACAAGTATTTCCAAAAAATAGTCCTCTGCTTTAAAAAGGTGAAGTTTATGCCAGAGATGTGCAGCCTCAGTCACCTGGAGGTGTAGCACCGTACCCAAATTCTCACTGCAAGTCAGTGACACAGTTGGGAACAGAACGCCCTAAAACATTTTCTGTCTCTTCTTATAACTCACAAGGAGTTTTATGGCAGACCATTCACAAAGTCCTGAAGACACTGATGCAATTAAATCTACGGATAATATTTTCCTATAACAAAATGGTGTCTCCATCCACATAACAGCAGGTGATTTTATTACAGTACTTAGAACAGGCAGAATTCTAGCATACCACATTTTGAACTCTAAAATACATTACTGCATACTACTAGGAACAAATCCCCACTGTATTTGGCTGGAGATCTTTCTCCTTCTTGGTTGACATGTATTTATACAGTGGGTATACAAAAATAAATGTTATAGTACAAACCACTTACAACGAACTAAGCCAAACCAAGTTCTAAATACACATTCATTTCCCTGAAGTAAGAAGACTTATTAGTTTTTTCCAGTGGATGGAAGTAGCAACTGGATTTGGGAGGCAACAAAGAAGCTCATGGAAAGTCATCCTCAGGGTGGGAAATTTTAAAGTTCATAATACACACTCAAAAAGTAGAATCTTTTTTTTCCCCCACCCAGTCTTGACCCACCAGAGATTTTCTGTTTGAGCAAAACTGAGCTGGCTAGCCACTTACAACTTAGAAAGCTGTAATCTTCTCCATGCAACCAGTCTCCACCCAACAATTGTATAAGTTGCCAAGGTATCTATCAATAGACATGTACACATAACCCTTAAGTATTTGCCTTTGCTACCACAAAAAATTACACCAAGCTACAGAAACCATTGTTTCCGGTAAGCTTATACAAGAACCAAGAAAATAATTAAGTCTATGAAAAAATCAACCGTTACTGTATCTTGGACCAAAGAGTCCCCCAGACCAGTTTAATTACATTATTACTTCATTTTGAAGTATCAGAGCCTCTTTGCTTACAAAAAAAATGGCCAATATATGAAGTCCCAAAATTGCATGCTTTTTCATTAGGAAATTTCAGTTAAGATTCTTTTCTTCAAATCAATCAGACATTCAAATTATTTATCATAATTTGATTGTTTCAAGCACAGTTCATTTAGGAATAGAAGCAGGCTCCTTCACTTAACCAAGGTTTGGTTTTGTTTTGTTTTATTTTTAAATACAAGCATTTTGCACTGCCTTACAGTAAAAACTGCATTATTTCAACATAAAGGTGACCAATAAATAAAAGCATTTTGACTGATATCCCACATCCATGCACTCCTTTACTACTATAGCTCTGCTTTGGTCGAAGTGATAACGTACAAGACCAGACTGCTCTCTCACATACAGTGTAATACTGATTTAAAGGATGAATATCCAACAAAATCCTTTTCTGTGGTTATGTTATTAGGGAGATGTCACTTCTGGTGGTGGGTGTCCAAGATGACTCCTTAATGCATAAGAGCAAAGCACCATGAAGAACTTTATATGTTCAATATAATCTTCAATTCTCATGTCAAGAGGCCTCTTGATGGCTTTCCTATCTCCTTGCTTGTGAGCCATAGGTCTGCACACTCTTTTTGGGAAGTCAGGCATGCATGCAGGGAACATCTGGTTCATGAAAAACAAAACTGAAATCCCAGTGCAAGGGATCACTTCAGCTTCAACACCACTTTAGTTTAAATAAAATCATATCTAGGTAACTATAAAGCCCACATATCTGTAAGATGAGTGGCTTTTCAAGTAGGTCTAGCAGACCTGCAGTAGGATCTTGAAAGACAGAAGTCTCCCCCTTTCCTGCCCAGTCTCAGCTCCCTCCCATTTCTTCAGCTGTTCACTACTTCCAGCTGCTTCTCCTGCATTCATTCACAAAAACCAGTCACCTGGGCTTTTTAGAAAAGTGTCAACCTCTTAACAGTATCTTAATGGTGCCTCAAAGCAACAGATGCAACATTTCTGATTTCAAAATGCCAAATCTTATTGGATCAATAGGATCTAGGGCTTTTGAAAACCACACACAACTAGCTATATTTAAAGACTTCAGTACTAGCACCAACACTAAGTTTGTCCACCTGCCCTCACTCGTGCTGTATCTTCTGAAAACAGAGTCCACCAGATCTGTCTTAAATTAGACTTCCAAAATATAAGGACCCTCCATAATCATTAGATTATTTGAAAATGTAAATCCTTTATTATATAAACTTTGGTTCCCAGTATCCCTCTTGGCTTTCTAAACCCATTTCTACTCATAAGATAACACGAATCCTGAAAGAGAACGCTACGCCCTGATTTCCCCATGAAATCGGTTTTTGAGGACCCCACCACCATGCCTCGAGGCTACTCCGTCAGGGCTTTGTCACCATGACTGCCACACTAACTCTGAAGCTCTTCCCACTTCCTTAGCTGAAAGCACGCTTGCAGGCACACCCCATGTCAAAATCCTTTTCTTACTAAGCTAAGTGAACAACATCTGGAAAGCAAATGGAAAGGGATTGTTAAACAGGCTCCCTCTCATCCAAATTACACAAAAAAACAAGTCAGGAAAATTCCCAACATATTTTTGTTTCTGCTCTATAATCTCAGCATTTAGGTATTTTAATATTGATCCAAGACTATGCCTGCAGGGCGAGATGTGACCTTTTGAGTTCAAACCCAGTGGTAAAGCATCCAAGCAGTTTCGTTCACGTAACACTTGGATTTTCAGCACGCTGCTCAAGTTCCAAAGTTCTCCACAAATTCCCATCATATCGTTGTAACAATACGACATTCAGATATGTAATAGCCACACAATCCCTTTTCATAAAACTAAGTAGTTCTTAGATGCATCTTTCATTCATATATTTACAAAAATAAAGCATGCTTGAATAAATATGTGTCTAGAACAAGGATTATAGCCAAATACATTTCAAAACACTTGTGTATATGACAAAGCAAATCTCTTCAAGCCTTTTACTTTTTTTAAGTAGTATGCAGGGACCTGGAATTTCAATGCAGTAACATATCCTGATGAGCAGCACCAGAAAGTAATGTTATAGATGATGACGCAAGCATCACTTAATAGACATGAACTTCCCAGGGTTAAAAACCAGATCTAAGAATTCACTGCTAAAAGCCTCAGACTCCAGACAGACTTTTCACAGCTTTTAAAAGACAAAAAAGAGTGAAGTTTCCTATTCACAAGCAATTCCAGCTCATAACTCTGTAAGCATGCTTTGGAAAACAAACTTGACTGGCTGCAAACCTGAGCAACTTGATCACTTTTAAGTTGGCTCTGCTTTGAGCAAGGAACTGGATTACAAAGGTCCCTTCTAGCCCAAATTATCCTGCAATGCTGACACACAAGAAGTTTTACAAGCCACAGAAGTAGTTTGATTTCCCCGTGGAGCCTCGAGCTTCACGGCTGAATGCTCCAGTGCCGACACGGTGGGAGGTTGAATTGTCCTGCAGGCTCCTTCCTGGAAGACTGTCCTGCACCTACAAGGACCGAGCTTGAACTGGAGTCTTTCAAAAGCTCACTAACATGGTCTCTCTCCTTGACATGACTATCTGCTTCATAAACCCTGAAGGTGTTTAATACCTTCATAAGCACTGTCTTGATCACTCCTGTCAAAACCTGCCAAAATTGGGCAGCATTTTCTGAAGATGCTAGTGAGGTCAAGACAGACAAATAAGAGAGGTGGGATAATCACGTACGCTTCAGTTCCTTAGGGAACAATTTGGGAGAAAAAGAAAAATAAATCTCTACTCTCTAAATGAGAAGTGTTTCAAAATTAAGGGAATTCTCTTGCTCTCACCAAAATTAAAGACAAAAGGGTTTTCCACACTGCAGTGGAGCAAAATAGGACACTAATAAGTACACAGCTGCACCTACACTTCACTTTCTCTGAAACAAAACCATCCTATTTTAGCATGGCATGTCCTGCAATAACAGCAGGAGTGGATTTCCCTTGCCACATGACTGGATGTGAGGAGCCCTCAAGAAGAGAGAGCAGTTGGGCCAGACAAGTTTTTTTGTTCCGTCTGTCGTTCTCCCCTCGCACAGAGGGGCAAGTTCCCGTGACCCCTCCTGGAGCCAGCCCTGTCCCTCTGGCACTAGCAAAGGCTCAACCTGGAAAGAAAGCCAGGGCCAAGCCTTTCACAAGAACCTCCTACAGAAAGGGAAGAATCAGAAGGAGCGGGACCTTTCTCATCCTTTCTCCTCTTCGGTCTCCTCCTTCCCAGCACAAACACCCCGAAACAAGAAAGTGACCTCACGTTGCGCTGCCCAACATCGTGGCAGCACAAGTCTTTACCACCTCGTGGAAAAGCACTGATGTCAACAGCAGGAGGGATTGTACAAAAAGGCTACAGTGTGCAAACAACCCAGAGCTTGGCAATCCTCTTTTATATCCACTTCCACTGGCACAGGCCTTCTAGGGAAATAACATAGCCCAAATCTAACCTGATTCCTTTGTGCTATCTTTTGTCCTTTCTTCCAGCGGAGAATGGGCTTGAGAGCAGGTAGTTCCTTGTTCTCTTTTCCTCTTTCTATGGCATGTTCCCCAAGGCTGTATGCAGCTTCAAATACAATTGGAGATATGACGTCTTTAACTCTTTTCTGTAAAAGAAAACAGGCAATTCACCTAAGCATACAGTCAAGAACACTTTTATATATAACAATTATGCGTACAATTAAAGCAGATTTTTCTATTCAACACTGCAGACAGGAAGCAGACTCCTCTACTTCCTTTAGTCTTCTCCATGTCAAACAAGAATAAGCACATTATATCAAAACAAGTCAGAATATTAAGAAAGTCAACAAGAAAAAATAGTTCTTCATTTGGAACCTACTCTTGGTTCCACAGAAGCAGTAGCATATTTGGCGCACCTATAAATCAAGTTTTTTTCCATAAAACCAAGACATCATCTTAAAAAAATAAAATAAATTAGGAAGTGTTTCCATTAGTCCTGCACAATGCAGAAGCAAAGAGCAAATCATCTTCATCACTAGGGTTTCTAAATCCTAGACTGTGAGTGTGGTCACCTCTAGTGTGCTCTGCTCATTAAAAGAAAATAAAATTCCATCTTGCTTTGTTGGTTTGCAATTATCAGTGAAATGAATGGATGGGTAAAGATACCCATGTGGCTATAAAACAAGATTACAGACATGCAGGAGCAGGAGAACCCATCTTCCAGCATGGTTCGGAAAGCAAAACTCACAACTCCCCCCACCCTCAGCACAGCAACACTTTTTAGTATGTACAAGAAGAAAGTTTTTCAGTGTCTTTATTTGCTATATTCTAGGCCTCACACCAGATGTATCAAATTGTGCCACATTATTCCTCTGATGGGACGAAAGGATTGCCTTTTCTTGTTGTTGGAGCCCAAGCCACAAAACTCATGCCATTTGTCACAACATGTGACACCTAAATCCAGTTTGCTGTGCGAGGACAAAATACTCATTGTGCTCTGTTCAGTCCTGACTTCCAAAATCCAGACAACCAGAAGTGGCAAGTGCTCCACCTTTTCATGTGCAAACATTCCTCTTAAATTTTAACTACTTAAAAACTTAGCGTGAATTCAGCGCAGACAAAATTGAGGCAATAAATAAATACCATAAGTAAGTAAAACAAATCTTCAAACGGGCCAACTCTCAACTTGGCCTTGCATCAGTTACCAGGCTTCTCTGAACACAGCCTGCCAACCACAAGTAATTGAGATGCAATGCAATTTACATTGCGTCTTCCAGATGTGGGAAACCTGGGAACTAACTGGCTTTCTGACCACCCTGTTTGTCCTGTTTCAAGGCAACCATTTTCTCTCTCCAATACGTCAGCTGATCACAGACCTCTGAAGTCAGATGAAGATTAGTGGCTAACCAAATTCCCAAATCATCGGTTAGCTGGGTGAATGATAGCAGAGACCAGGTTGGATGACATTTACCCTGCTGCACCTTGAAGCCTCCAGCCAGGCCCTGAATTCCCTCGCACTACCAACGTCTGCCAGCGCCCTGTGCCCAGAAGCAGCAGCACAAAGCACCTGAAGTTTAGACCATGCATTTCTTGGAGTGGCTTGTGCCTTCTTTGTAATGGACATCAATCGACAGCTCATATACTGGCAGTAGTGATGGCAGCTCTGTGACCTCTTCCCCATCCCATAAAAAGGACCATGCATACTCCGGAGCACTGCTAATCCCCTCAGCAGAAGAGACGCCAACACCTTCAGCCCCTTCCACAGTCCCACCCTTGGGGTGGGAGTTGTCCAGTTCTGAGATTACCAAGTACCAATATTACAACTCACAGAAGCTACTAGCATTGCTCTCAGAAAAATCACATGTATTAACTTAAGCGAGGATTGAATCAGCATACAAGACTATGTATACAGAGAAACAAGACTATAAAAGAGCATGCCATGCATCAACAGTCAAACACAATCAATCATCAGGCAGATCACCACCTAATCCAACTGTATGCAACCAACTGTGTAAACACAGAACAATTAAAAATGTAGGGAGTGGGTTAAATTAAAATCCACCTATAGTTTTTCTAGCTCTATTACTGCAGCATGGCAAGAATAAGTACTTAATGACTTCTAAGTGTTTTAACGTGATCTTGCAGGCTTCAGTCCAATACCCTTTGAAGTCAAAAGACAAGTTTCCCATTGACTTCAATGAACGTTGGAGTGTGCCCATATTGTTCGCTGGTGTCTCTTTCTGCTTCATTTTAGTGGTGAAATTGTGACTTCCAGCAGCTAGATTAATTACATGTGTGGATATTCCCTCACCACAGCCCTGGGGAAATATATTTCACATACCCACTTGTCTTTAATTAAGGATGAAAGTATGAATGCTACACAGTTATTAATTTTGCCACATGTTCAGTCCCTTCTGCTCACAATCTTACAAACATGAAGGCGACAGTCTGTGGGATTTGTCCTCAGTAAGACAGAGACAAGACAGTTCTGCCTCGCAGGTACACCACAGACTGTCTGGGATGTGAGCATGTAAAGAGAATAATGAATATTTGCCCAAACACAATCTGGAGAAGCACTATTTTTGGTTGAAAATACACCCAATTTTGTTCTCTTTCAGTCTACCCAAACGTACTGCTTCCAGTAGTTAAATCACATACTGACGACACAGCACACGGATTGCTTTTAAGTATTCCTGATTTCTAAAAGGCAGTCAAAAGATGCAATAACAATCAGGTTTGAGATAGACTGAAAAATCCTTCAAGTCAAGGAAACTATGTGTGTTGCTTTTCGTATCAGTTACACAGCCCTAATGAAGTGGATTTGCCACGGGAAATAATTACCACAAACAGCTTTTATACATATTCACCATTTTTCACCACGACGCTGCTATGCTGAGGAAGTGTCGAAGGTTAAAGACATTTCTGCATCATGAAAAAGCATCCCTGGCAAGCATAGCACACAGACAACACAGCTTCATTAATGGAAAAAATGTCTGGAGGACATTAAAACCAGTGTAATATCCAAGGAGCTCACATTATCAACAGCAACAACTGCATAACAAGGGTTCAGTGAGTAATAGCAATAAATATCCAGTCTGTACAGACTGGATGTCACTAAACTGCTGCAAGTTTTCACTGTGCCTGAATTAGATTGGGGACCTGAAGCTGGGTTTCCCACCAGCCGTCAGCTATCCTATGTAGCTTTCTTATTCTTACAAGCAATTTCTCTAGAGTGATGGGTTTTTTCTTTCTCTCTCTGTCGGACCAGATTTTATTCTGGACATAATGAACTTTTGCAACAAGGCTTTTGCTGAAATCAGTGTGCTTCAGTCCCAGTAAGTTACCCTTCTGCCAGTATCCCCTCCTGCAATGGAAACAGCCCTAGCCAACTGTAGCCTTTCATAGGGATCTTTTATCTTTTCCTGTGAAGCACATTGCATGACATCACTCAGAGTTGAAGAAAAAGGTGTTTTGTATGAACAAACTGGGTTTTTAATCAAGGGTACTACAGGATGATCCCTCGCTAGTATCTAGCAAAGACAAAGAACTCCAAGTCCAAAAAGAGCACACTTTTAAATGCATTTAAGCAAGCAATAAGGCGCTTAGAGATGTTTCAAAAGATACCAGTGTCCTGAAAGCTCACGCTAACAAAGACCAAGCTTGCCATCTCCTCTCCCAGACCAATCACCTCGAAGAAATAGGCATTTTTTATTTCAGTGCTGTGGTAGAAGCTGGGCATGACCACATATTTCTTCCTTTTTGTTTTCTAGCTTAGCAGGGGAGTAGAAGGCAAGCAAGCAAAGCCTCTGCCAGATTTATGACTGCATTTCTGCTTGGCTTTAGTACCAAAAAGTCCTAAAAATCTGAAAAGTAATCACAGAGCAATGATCAAACATCAGAGCTGTGATTCTGAACACCATTTCCAATTCCCTCTCGAAGATGGAGCGTGATGACTGTAAGAAATCGTTTTCTGCGCTTTTCACAGACACAGCTTAAGGCACATAGTGACAACACAAACAGCCACAGATTCCAACATCCTAAAGGCACACTGCCTTGGCGGGCAGCCACTGCCTTCTCCTACCATAACTTTGTGCTACCAAGAGCCCCCACACATCAGGAACTCAGGCAAATTTGGATGGAACAAGACAGGGTTTTAGTCAAGGGATAGGATTTACTCTGCTCATGATGCAAGTGGTTGCCAGAGAGGACTGGATATCATTTCAGCTTTCTGTTGGCTCACTGCCACAGTACCGTCAGGGGACTGTACATGAGCCCAATAAATCATCACATCTAATCCCCTTTCTTCTACAAGGTGAAAGTCTCCAGCAGAGGCTCTGGAGAGTGCCAAATTCCATTTTTAATTACGGCCAATGGGCTGAGAAATAAATTGAGATGTAAATAATCCTCACAATCTACAGCAAGAGTCCTGCAGGAATGACGGATGAAACGTGGTCCTTTAAAGCAATGAATATGAAGTCATTTTCAACAGCATCGAGTGAGGAAATACACGTAACTGTCAGGGTGACTTCTACAGTTGCCCCTTGCTTTTGTCCTTGTTTATGCCCTTCTGGAGCTTCCTCTTTCTCTTTGGTAAAGTCCTCTGAACTGTTGGGCCTTTTTTCTACTCCCTGACTTGAATCTTGAGGACATCAACCCATGCATAGATTCCAGAGCTTTTACTGAATTCAGCACAGCTTTTCAGTACTACTGAGAATCAAGCTCTCTTTAGTTTGATGACTAAGAATGAATTCAAGAACCTGGCTTTTAAAACACTCAACTTGAATCTTTTAGTCTAAACATATTTATTTCATTTTAAACAAGCACTAATAATAGACTACAGGAATTTTTACAGCCTTAAAAAACACAAAGTAGATTTGACAATCCAAATTTAATAACATATTAATGCTGTAAAATGTATAAAAGCCATTGTGCTAATGCTAATCCAGCATAACACTTTAATCAACTCACAGGTCACTACCACATAAGTCCTCAATTCAGTGCCATGAGATAAATAGTTCCCTGTTCACTGACATCAACAATGACTCAAATGTCCCCCAGCCTTCAGAGCCAAAGGCCACTACTTCCACAATTTACCAAATGAAGTATCAGCTGTAGGTCTTAATAAACATACATTATGGCTTATGAATCAATAAGATGACAGTGCTTGACTTTAAAATGAATTACCTTCTCCTATTATCTCAGACTCCCTCTCTAAACCATGAGTCATTCAGGATGCAAGGATTAAGTGTGATGCAAATCAATGAAAATATCAGTTAGACAAATTTGCTTTAAACTAGAAGACAGATTTCCATTCAATTTCAGACAAATGAATGTGTACATGTCATTCTTGTACCTGAAAACAAGTAAGGAGTAACTTTCTTGCAACGTTTGAGTCAAAGTTTAGATCCCTTGGTGTCAGTTCCCAGTGCAAGTTAATACTTTCAATCTTTTACTAATTCTGTGCAAAAGAATAACCACCTCTGTCCTCACGAGAGCTTTCCTCTGTCCTGTGTTTCCTTTCATAAAGATATCCTAGGACTTGCAATAATTTATTTCAGATTGGTGCAATTTTAGCATTGGTGTCTCCCAACTGCAAAGGCAGCAAATCATCATCATGCCAAAAACTTCTAGAAAAGATCTAGTTTCCCTTCCACAAACAAGTTGATTTTAATATATATTTTTTTAATTATTATTTAAGATGTTACTGTACTTAAATCGGGAAAAAACCCAACTGCAAACTCTTTTCCAGAGAAGAGGCAGAACTAGAAGTTTACTTGGTTGGTAAAAGCTCATTTACAAGATTATTGGTGAATTTTTTGTCAAATTAATAACATATGAAGGCAATCAGAGGCCTGATGTTTCAATAATGCATGCTTCTGTTTTCTTTTAAGAGCTTGTGACAGCTACAATTCAACAAGTAGGCCAATAGTCTTTGTTGCTAAACTTCAAACATTACAAGGCTTCTGAAGAATCCCAAAGTTTAGAGCAGGGGGGAAAAAAAAAAAAAGAGCAAAGGATTTGGAGGGTGTCACACCCTTGAGTGTTATTTAGGGTTAGCATTTGAAAGGAGTCCTTCCTTTGTCCTCTTCCTAAATGCATGACTCCAGCACACAACTGTTTCCATCAGGTCAGCAACCCCTCTTCGCAAACACTGATAACTGGAAAGATGTTGTGGGAGAGAAAAAAAGCAAATCCTGGGGAAATCTGGTGTTAAATAAACACCAGGCATCCAGGAGCCTGTGTGCATTGAGAGGACACCCTGAGACAGCAAGGGAAGAGCTGCGAGTCCAAACCCCAGCTGGGTACAGTCACACTCTGGGTTTAAATAAGTGCTCACCATTCCCGCGCATCTGGCTTCCCGCTATCAGCTGGGGAGTGATAAAGGTATTACTGACGTCGGCATGGGAGAGATTGCGATCAATAGTGTAAATATTTTCCATGTCAAAGGTTACAAAAGCTTAGCAATAATATATTACTGATAATCCTTTCATGGTCATCAGTAAGTCTCTACATGCCACCCAGATACAATATTGTGTATTAGTGAGTTCAGACCTTAATTTTCCAGCTCAGTACTAAAATACATTCTGACAATATAGTTTCACACCCTATCTATATATTCAACTGTTGGGTCCTTTATTGGACCTAATGTTTTCAGTTATGTTTTTATCACCCATTCCCCTTCTCTCTTTTATAGTTCCCTTTCAAGTCTTTCATTGGGTTTTTTTAGATGAAAAATAAGGAAAATTCCTCAACTATCTAAAATCGTGTTACTTCCCTCTGAGGAGAATAGCCCTGCTGGGATCAGATGCCCAGCTTTTTCCTGGTACCAGGCCAGACACAACCAATCTCCATAACATATGACTGGATACCTGCAATACCAACCATACAGAAATACAAATAATTAGAAAGTTCAGGAGTTGATGGGTATTTGTGAAATGAAGTCCTGAACTTAGCTGAGCAAAGAAAACCCAAGAAGGAAGAACAGGGGTAACAATTCAAACATTCATTTATTTTACTCACTTTCTGAAAATATGATCCATTTCAGCAGGGAATTATATGCAGAGTAGAGACAGTAATTAAATCCAGACTCTTCCTGCACATATGTAACCCTATCATATACTTGTCTTTTCTGCTGGAGTTACCACATTTCATATTCTGCTGATACAAGATTTTATCAAAACCAAGCTTTAAAGAGATTTCCTCTAATAGTGTCTTAAAATGCATTGGGTCCAAAATATGAGTTAATTCAACTACCTGTTTCCTTTTATACAGCATTTCCCTCCAACCCTGATGCAGAAGCTGAACACAGGGGTCTCTGTGTACGAAGCTGTTAGAGGAGAAGGAGTTTAAGACCCTTGGCTCCTGGGTCATTGTGTACGATAACAAGTCTGCTAAAAGTTTGACATGTTCATGGAGCTGGGGGAGCAGTGTTTGGTCAAAACATCATGGTTAACATTAGCGTTCATATATGCATTTGCTTGCTCACTCTCTTGCTTTCTTCCTGTATACATCTAGCTAGGGATAAAGACAGCTGTGCGACTGTGTCATCCAACAAACTTCCAGTGCAAAACCTCACACAAAAGCTGTCCTCAGAGCCAAGGACTGGGGTTGAGGACCGACCCTCCCAGCCTCTTCCCAAAGCCACGGTCCACAGGGGTTGTTAGGAGCCCTCCTTGCTGGCCCTATAGCCTTTTTGCTGTGCATGGCAGATGGGACTGGGGTGCGGTGCAGCCCTGCAGCTGATGGCTGCTGCTCAGGGGATGCTCCAAGGCACTGTGGCCCTCAGTCTTTGCCTGAGCTCAGCCTGCTTCCTACGCAGCTGTGAGTAAACTTCTGAGCTGCTCTATAAGCCATTCCTCCCTCATTCCCTTGCTCTCCAGATGGATTTTCTTCCTCCTTTTGAAAAAAAAAAAAACAACCACCAAACAACACAAATAGCAGAAGCACCTTTCCAAACACATCTCGAGAGGCAATGGTGAAGTAATCAAAAGGCTTCTCCCAATATCTCTCTAGAGGACACAGGAGCCACAGGGTGGGCTAAGATACAGGACACACTCTTCTCAGCATTTCCCACTGACCATCCCACAAAGCGGCTGACTAAATGCCTGCTCCCATTTGGAGGTGCCTGTCGCTTGTCAAGGGGAGTAAGCAGCTAATACACGTTTATATGAATTGAGACAGGATCTACACCCCTTCTTGCATCTGGATCCTAGGGCACATTTTATCTCACACTGTCATAAAGTATGTCTATCTCATATCTAGCAGGTCACCTTATTATCAGTAGGTCAGACATCTATGGGCTGAATGAGACTATCCTGCTGCATTCCCTAGATTTGCAGTGGTTTTGTTTGAGAAAAGCATCGGTCTGTACCAACTGTCATGTCTCCTCAGTTCTAACCCTAGAATCTCAAATGGTAAAGGTGGCTGAATATCTGCTAGAAGAGTCAGGGCAGAAGACAGAAAGCCTGGATGGCTATGAAACATCACAATAGCAGTGGAAAAAAATAATTTTGATAGATACTTCATTTTAAGGTGACTAGAATTGAAGGCCTGACAATACACTGTTATGGTCCTTTCAACGCCACTGTGACAAAAAGCATTTCATCAATACAGCTTTATAAGAAACACATGTATGGAACAAAGAAATGCTCTATTTAAGCCCAGTATCCTACAAAAAGAGAGCTAAAGAAAAAAAAAAGTAGCATTGTGTCAGGATTGAAAGTAAGCAGAACCATCCTCAGTAGAAGAGGATAGAGAGAGATGAAAGAAGGTTATCATTGACATTTTTAGTGACAGCATTTTAATTCAGTTGAGTAGAGCCAACAGAAATGGTCCTTAGAAGCGTTGCAAAGAAAGCAACACACTACTCAGCCTGCCTGCCTGCATCTGAGAGAGAAAGGCTGAGTGCATGAGAAGAATGGTGTTCATATGCTTCCACTGACATACTATGGAGATGAGAACAGTTTACTTAAGAAATCTGGAGGTATTTACACACAAAAATATAAATTCTTCTTTCAGTCACAGGAGAATGGATAGGTCCACAATGGGGGCCTGAGAGGAGTGTTGCAATAATGTGACCCAAGTCTATTCTTCCACTATTAAGTGGAGGAGGTAGTATTTGTTAGTCTAATTCTCTTGAGAGCAGGATTTAAAATCAATACGGGTAAAAGGAAAAAGTGTTATGATTGTCTACTTTGCCACATGAATTTAAAAATGTGAACAGAGCTCCTCTGTGACGTCTATTTGTATGTTTAATATCAGTTCACATTTCACATGCTATATACCTGCTAGAAACCTGAAACCAGGACCCACAGTTGTAGCTCTTTATTCCCGTGTGCTATGGCTTCTGTACACACATGAGCTGTGATATCTGAAGAGGGTGAGGGAACCATATTGTCCTGGAAACAATGAAATCTCCAAGGATGACAAGTTCTCATTCACTACTCTGTAACAACCTAATTAATAGGACTTAATATTATTATTAACCTTGTAATGTTGAGGAGAATACTTGATGGAAATTTATCCATCACATAGCACAAGCACTATGGATGACTTCAAGGACATTTCATTAGCTTCTAGGTCTCCCATCCTGCACATACCTACAAATCAACACGCTGACGACACCTCAGTAACACCCTGCCTCCGTGTCATTTCCCTCCCCACCACTTTTCTCCTTTTCTCCCATTCTCCTCTGATCATCCAGACACCACTTCGCTAACACCCTCCTCTCCAGGCTCCCAGCCTCTGCTCACAACCAACACAAAACCAAAAGGAAGAAGAGGAAGGAATCAGAACATACTTCACGAACCTCACAGTCATTTTAGTCCATTTACATCTGAAATCATGACTGAGTGGAAAGCTCAACATTCATTTCAGCAAGGATAAGGCTTTTGCCCTTGTTTCGCAGATCATTCACAAAGAGGCAGAGCGGATACGGCTGCCCAGCTCTCAGAGATGGCTGGGCTGGAGGATATTGTACGACGACAAAGAGCGATTGTTTAAACCCACGGACGGGAGCAGTATGAACGACCGTTTCTCAGGGGAACCAAGGAAAACCAAAACTTTCCCTCGAGTTCCACAGGCTTTAAAAACAAACTGGACAAATGTTTCCACAAATAAGTGCAAACCATACAGTTCCCCAGATCAAAGCTGAAAGATCTACTCTGAAGCTAGAGGTGCATTCATGGGGAATGGAAAAAATGGCCCTTTACGACAGCAATACTGCATTTACCGTAATAAGGTTTTAACCCAATATGACTAAGTGCAGGTATTGCCACTTTACATATCTGCAGCCTGCAGCTGATTACTTTTGATCATTTCAGACATTATTCACCAGGATGAGAGTGCTCGTCCTAACAGCAGCACTTCCTCAAAGCCTTGTCTCTCACTTCCACCACAGGTAACGTTTCAGTGGCAACAGAAATTTATGGCCTAGGCACAAGACTACTCGAGATGATATGCAGTGACGCTAAATGGATAACTGATATACGCTGTGGTTTGGGTCGAGGGAAGAGATGCCAGCAAAGCTGGGAAAGGGCAGAGTTAGCCCCTACCCAGCTGCAGGCCCTGCCAGCTAAATACACACAATCCTTGGGAAAACGTCTGAAAGAGATTATAACCAGTGGGAGTATCAGAAGAAGGGAGGGGTTGGGGATTGGCTTTTTTTTTTTTCCCTAAATTCTGTTTTTAGGAAGACATAATATAACAAAAATTCATAAAAAGACAAGTTTATCTGCACTAGATATTATCTTATATTGTAGAGCTGCAAAATAATCTTGATCTGTCAGATTATTCTCTTGCAGCACTTCCTCTTACCTAATAGAGTCAAAGCCAACCAGACTCAGCCCGAGAGTTAGGTTTTTTTGTGTGTGTTCAGCACATCAGGCTGAGATACAAAGCTACACAAATGCCAGAATGGAGAGATGCTGAAATGTTGTCTTTATCAGGCAATGAAAGATGCCTTCCATTCCAAAGACAGAAACTGTCTGACTTCTCAACCACTTCATCTGTGAACAGCTCACAGTATACCTGAAAGTGCGTGCAGGTAACAGCCACCAGTACCCGAGGAGCAGAAAGAGCTTGTGCTATATTTCAGCAACATTCCAACTGTTAGAGGCTCGGTGGTTTCACCTGTTAATTCTGCTTTTTCACTGTAGAAAGTAACTTCACATTAATCTCAACAAGACATGACAGCACACCGAGCACTATGTAACATTATCAGGAAACTCATCTCTTCTGCAATTCCTCTTTTTACCCAGCTGCTCTCCTCGGGTGTCCCAGAGATAACCACTACTTTCCTCCTTATCATCATTTGCGTGGTACCCCGAGCACACTGTAGGCTTTTTGTAAAGGGCTGTGATCCAAATCTACCTCCTCTGCAAACAGCAACCCCTTAAAAACCAAGAGCCAATACTGTGGAGAAAGGCATCTTTCCAGGTCTCAGGCATAAGCCAACTGGAACCGGTTGCATGGTGGGGGCCACTAACACCTCTGACACTGACCGTGGCAGATCCCTGCCAGGAGGCGGCTTTCAACATCACCAGCCAGAGAGGTACCGCTTTGACCTTCATTTCCAGCTCCAGAGGGAATGAGAGCTCTTCACTGCCCCTCACTTTGGGAGTACGCAGCACGGCATCGCTGCCCTCGGGTAAGTCAGCTTTCAAAGGCTGTGAGCTCGGTGGCACCAGGCTTGGAAGCAGCTTTGTTACAGCATGCAGCACCAACAGCAATAAATATGCTCGCCCTAGCTATGAAACTAGGTCAAAGCTGAGGTTATTTCATTTTAAGGGGTGAAGCCTTTCTTTAATTTTCTTACTTCATGAACTTTTGGAACGTAATTTTCCAGGGTCTGTCTAATTCCAAGTTGGCTGGGATGCAACGCTGAAGTAAGAGCAGATCAGAGAACAGTAAGCGCGTTGGAGGAAAAACATCAGACAGTGCAAGGAGCAACTGTGGAGGCCAGGGAGTACTTGGAGAGAGCTGCAAGTGCATCAGAAGCATGGCACTGAGCTTGGGAAAGACAAGACGAGGGGGAGATGGATCAGAAAAGGAAGCCAAAGCCACAGGCCAGGATGGCAAAGCTCTGACTATACAAGCAGCGCATATCAAATCCTGAAAATCACCACCAGCCACCTCTAAATGCTTCGTGATAGCTAAACAAAACAGAAGAAAAATAGCTGTGTAGGAAGCTTCAGTGGTCAGATTCAAGACACAAAGAGAGTCTTTCAAAAAACAGTCACAGGTCAGAAGCGTGCATCAGGCTCCCAGCCCAGCCTGCTGTTGCACGGCCTTGCCTAGACTTGGACATTTGCCAGCAGCACGTTATATTCACAGAACTATGCTGTGAACATATTAAATACATACCCACTGGCAAGCTGTAATATTTTTACCTTTATCTTAATTTCTCTATTACTTGTTCAGAAATTATATCTTCAATCCCAGACACAAACTACATCCTGCTCTTTTTTATCCCACTGGCTGTGGGATTTTGTCCTATCTCTCTGCTTTGGTACTGCTTCAATAATCCAGTACAGAGAAACTGTTATTGCTTTGTTGTAATTTGTCCCTATTTTATCAACAGGAAACTCTTAGAAACAAACACTGGGATACTAATGATGCTCCTTGAAATTCTCCTTTGTGTAAAAATCCTAAGAGGCAGTAATAGACTGTATCATTTAGTCTGCCTACTTGTAATATCCCAGACATTACATTTCATTTGTTAACCTTCCACTATATGAAATCATTTGTTTAGTTACAGCATATTTTCCAGAAATGCATATAATTAGATCCTATAGTAATCCTTCTTGAACTTGAGAAGCCCTGGGTCTGGCTTCTTTAAATGCATGTGGCACCAACTTTCAGACACAGGTTTTTGTCACGCCTTTCTCTGCTAGATTACAAATATCTTCTTAGCTGCCTCTTGGCCTTAAAATAAATGCTGTGACTAGTTCAGATTTCTAAGTGAGGCCTTCCCAAGGACACTTGAACAGGTTTAATAATTGTTTACATCATCTAAACAGAAAGCATCTCATCAGTGAACACACAACTCCTGCCCTGGCCAAAGCAGTGATCTATACAGAAGAAGAATCCCTCCAAGGTACCATTCTCTCTGTTTATATAGCCAAAGAACTCATTACTCCTTTTTGCCAACCATAATGCTGGGAAGTCATGTTAAACTGTTGGTCTGCTGTGACCCTGAAATCTTTCTCAAGGCCCCTGGCTTTCCAGGAGACAAGCCCCTTCCCCCTTTGTAGGGCCTGCGTTCTTCATTCCTGGATGTATGACCTCACACTTAACCAGATTAAAATAAACTTTTCTTGAGTGGCTCAGCTTAGTAGCTGCTCCAAAGCACTTCATAAAAAATTCCCTGTCCTCCCTTTTAACCAGGTATTTTTGTATTACCTGCAAAATGTAGAAGTAATTTTTTATTTATTTTCAGAAAGCTTAAAATGAGTATTAAAGATCCACTGATCCTGGAAGAATGTCACTGGAAGTAACCCCACTTAACCCTACACTGACATCTCCTTTTTAGATCAGCCTGCTGTCCAAATATTAACTTTTATGTGCACAGATTTTGTACAATCGTTTTAAAAAAAAAAAATCATTGTGCCTAAAATGCTAAGTAAAATTGCAAGCCCCTAAACCTCTATTACATCTTCACAGCTACCTTCACTGAGCAAACTCATTATTTCATTACTCAGGGTTTTTTTTTTTCTTGATTTGTTGTGGGGTTTTTTTGTTTTGTTTTGCTTTTTTAAAATCAAACTGCATTTGTTCCTTTATTTTCTTGAGTAATCACATGACATATTTGCATTTCCATTATACTACTTGTACGATGATGTCAATGGATCTGCTCTTCAGATCAGCTCTCCTACCCTTTTTTGGTATATTGACACTTTAAAACCCTTAATGCTTGCTGGAATTTCCCTTGCATTGCAAGAATTAGGAAAAGTTAACAGTATGGAGCCAGAACGCTCTTCAGCTGGTCTTTGGGACTCAAGTTTTCAGACCATTTAAATGTGTTTATTTCTGGTAAACAGTATTTGACATCGTCCATATTTACAAACGCATTAAAAGCGCAGCATAAACTTCATGAAAGATGAGTGCATTCTTCTCCTCCTTTACAAAATGCCTAAGTATTCAATGAAGCACTTTTGCCTTTGTGTAGGAACAGCTTTATTGCCATCACCAAATGACAGGCCAAATATTATTGCTAGGATTTATTTCATTAATGCCTCACAACTTTATTCTGAAGAGGCTATAATCACAGAGGAAAAGACACCCACATAAATTCTGAGGGGACAAAGTACAGCTGCTGTACCACAAATACTGATGGTCCCATTACAGATGCCATAGAGTAGCTAGGCAAGAGGTCAGAAATGTTTTATCATCTTAGAGAACAACGTAAGAAGAGACATGAGTTGAGAAACCTCTCTAAAAAAATGCACTGCACATCTTCCTTTTCTCCATAAAGATAAATGAATGTGTCCAAACAACTACTCTCAGCTTTCTCACCATCCAGGCTGATTTCAAGTGTGACAGCTTGAAATCTCTGTAAACTGAAATCATGAAAACCCCCACAAACAACAACATGAAGGCAAATTTATACCCTAGACTTACTGGTATAGTGTGGCTCAATAGACACAAAGCTTTTTACTAAGAATGGAAAAATGTCCTGTAAAAAGCTCCATGCAACGCAGTAGGTGTTTAAACCTAGATGGCAGAAATGATTTATGGCCGCCCACAGGTGATCTGATTCCTTTGAAAAGGACCTCAGTCAGGCAAGTAAGAATAAAATGAGACATCACAAGTGACAGGATGAAAAGAAAAGGCTTACTTAGCTCTATTTTGTTAAAAATACAGAACGATTTTTAGGTTTTCTTTTTATTTAAAGTGGGTGGAATTCTCTTTCCACAGAAACCTGTTTTTACCACTACTCATCAGTAAAGAGGAGGCTTCTCTCAGCATGTGACATTTAAAAAGGAAAAAAAAGGGAAAAATAAAGATCATGTTACGGTAGTAGGTATCCACCTCCAGCAAGTTTTTCCAAGGCCTCTGAGAGGAAAACCCTTTCCGTTATGTAGAAATAGCCTCAATTGACTTTTCCACTCCTTTAACTGCCAGTCTGCAGCACATATAATCTCAAAGGTCTACCTTTAGAGCTGACCAAATTAACAACCACATCTTTTCCTTGGAAAGGGCATTTAAAAAAATAAACAAAAAGCCCAAAACAACATAAAAATATATTACAAATCCTCTTGAGGATCCTAAAGTAACAAGTGTTCATTGCCAGCAATTCCCCAGCTTGTTGTAGATGGATGAAACATATTACTAAAACTTCAAATCCTTGGGCAAGACAGATACACACAGTGCTGTTAAACCTTAATGTTTTAGGAAATAATAATTGAGATATTTGTGGTACTCTCGGTATACTACATAAACCACAATTATCTGCTTTGCAAAGATGGAATTATATAAAGACCAAAGGTTTGCCAGTTTACTTTCTTGGCTAATATAAATGGAATTTAAAATGAAAATTGGCTACCCGGGAGAAGCCTACCCTAGGATTCAGAATAACGGTTATGAAGGTTTGTTAATCTTCTTCCCTAGAAACCCAGAGAGAGGAAAATTGTCCTTTTCAAACAAGGTCTGGGTTACTTGATGCAAAAAAATCCAGAAATCATTTCTTCTAGAAAAAAGGCAAAGAAAGAAGTGCACCTAATTGATGAAAACATTGCCTCAGAGGTGAAGTGCGGGTGAACACCACTGTCCCACTGCAGCTGTGCAGTCCTGAAACACACTTGTGACACGCCACAACCAAAAACTTACACACTTTGAAAGTGGTATTTTACACATCCTTCACTCCCTTTCACCTTTAATACTTTTTTTTAAAGCACTTGATCAAAGAAAACATTTCCATACTTTCCAACTTGATGGGTAGAAATTTACTGAACTCCTCAAATAATGACTCCTGCAACCAAGAGTTCTCATGTTGATGTCTTGGATGACAACCTTCAAAGCAGTACTGTCACACTCAAACACTGAGCCGAACCACTAGTCAAAATCAGTTTTCTCTGAAAATCCCTGCCTTAATTACATCTGCCCATTTGCATTCTTTTTGGACCTCTGGGTACATGAGCATGCAGCTTGACACGTAAATCAAATTATTACCCTTCTAACCGACCATACACATAGCTATTATTTTGTTCTTACTTGAACGCAGATGCAGTTTGCATCCATGGTTTTCAAAAATCTGCTCTTGGTCGGACCATTTCTCCACACTGAAAGTATCCTGAGCTCCCACCCAGCCTTGAGCCAACAGAACAAGCTATAGAAAGTGTAACAGTTCAAAACAGGCCCCTGTTTTTCTTCCCATTTAGTAGAACTGTAACATATTCTGCTTCTCTTCACTGTGTTTTACACCATACTGTAACACACTAACCATTTATTACCAAAACATGACAACTGAAAGTTTCTGGAAGACCTCTACTCAATTATCAATCATGTTCAAACTTCAAGCTTAGCCCCATTAGGCTTGCTTTAAAACTGCTTCTTAAACACACAAACACAAATCCCACATACAATTAAAAGTGGCTTTCTATCAAGACAGACATATATGGTTTGGATGTAAGGTTTTACTTAGGAAACGATTTGGGCAATCCTCACAGAGAGTAAATAGTATGTTAACAAACAGACTCCCAAACACATGACAACCTAAAAATACAGACCGTTCGAAAAGGATGGGATGGGAAGGGAGAATACTTCAGTTTGTGACAGTGAGGACTGGATACTTTTCTAACTAATACTCCTAAAACAAACTATCCATTCCACGTCTGTTAGGAGCTGAGACTGAAGATACAGTCAGGAACTGTTTTCACACGAAGAGTATATGCAAAGTCCCACTTTTCTGAATACAGCAGTAACATACAGCAAGAAACCATTATCAAACTCCTCTCCACAGCACTGCTTGCCCCCAAGCTTTCAGCTTATTCTTAAACTTCCGTCCTTTCAGTGGTCTATGGTGCTTCCCTACCACGGCTGCTGTGAGCCCATCACCAGACCCTCCAGACTACCCTGCTCAGGTTGGTGTATAGCCTAGACCTGTAACGGAGACTCACCTTTATGTCCATCACTGCCACTTCAATAAAATGCAGCCACAATATCCAATGATTTTAAGAAGGCAAAATGATATCCCTACCCTCATATACTTTTGGGGAGTAAGAATATACACATACTTTTAAGAGCAGAGCGAGGGCCAGACTGGTCCATCCCATAGTTCCTCAACCCACTCTTTGTTCGTCAGCCCAGGTCTTGCAAATCTCGCCAGAGGTAAGTCAGTCAGGATGCCTTGACAACATGTGCCATGGAAGGGAAAGAGGCACAGAGACAGCTGTGGGAAAGGCAGACAATGCCACTGTTGCTTTATAAAGCTTCTGTGGCACTTCTTGCTTAATGAAAGCACTTGGCCTTTGGTCAGCCTGAAGAACACCTCCACAGTCATTTACAACAATGCTGTCAGGATTCGTTTATATACCAAGCACTCAGACATACACTGCATATCTTTTAAACCAAAAAAGGGAGACACTATGCATTCTCACTTTGGAAGTTATTCTTCAAAACTCCTGGTGCTGTTTTTAACTCTCCTTATTTTCTACCTATCTGCTTGCTGGAAAAATCATATATTCAGCCTCTTTTTTTTTTTTTTGTTTCCCAGAAGGAGGACATAAAGCGATTTAAAACTAGATCACCAGTCTCTGAACTGAAGTAAGTGTAAAGTATACCCTTGCTTTCCTAAAACCACTTCTTTCTATTAATACAATACAAATATCTGGCTAGCCAGATAGCAAGCAAATACAAAGTGCAATGCAGGAAGGAAATGTTTTTGGAGAGAGGATAAGCGGAGGCAGCGTGCGTGAAAAACCCAGCACAAAAAACAAAGCCAGTTTTCTCAACAAACTGGAAGAGCAGCCCCAGAGCCCCCCAGGTGGAGCCCTGCCGCAGGCCATCCGGGCCCCATGCAGGCCAATCGCACCCCTCTGATCGCAGCAGCTGTATTTCCACCTACACAACATCTGGCTGTAACATCGGGCTACCTCTTACATCCGCAGGACCACTGCCCTGACAGTGCTGGCACAGCTCTTAGCACAGCCAGGCTTTAGAGTGGGCTCAGCTGCCTTCTCATTAAGAAGTCTCTTCAGAGGCAGTTGATTCTGATGATCTAGTGCAGAGACCTGCATAACAGAGGGCACAGCATGCAATGGTGCAAGGGTAGAAAGAGGGCTACAGCCCAGGTACCTGGTCTGAGAATCGAACAAAAATTATGCCAACTAATTCCAGCTGCGTGAATAATGAATCAAATCCTTTTCATCTAGCCATAGGTTTCCTGAAGCTTTCGCCTCACCTTCACCACATGGGTAACTGCATGTGGGGGAAAAAGCAAATACACAAATGGGATTCTGCTTCTAAGAAGAAACATTCTTGATAATTGCCTCGTTCTGCTTTTGTTGTAGTTATAAAGTATATCTGCTCCACCATCCTTCCCTGGTAGTACCTGAAGGCACCAGCTTGGGCAAAAAAAAGCTCAGATTAACATTTTGGTAGGCTTTCCAAGCTGTAAGCAGTTGGAAAGAGTACGTTCACCAGGTAATGCTTTTAGGAAGGCAACATGTCCACATTCAGACTGTTCTCTGTGAGCAATACAGTATGCACTGGGAGTCACGACATTGTCAAGCCTCTCTGAAGGACGACAGGTTTGTATCTGCAGATTCAGCTTTTAGTCCAAGCTGTATGTGTACTCCTTTTCATTAATCTCCCAGTCAATTCCCAATCTTATTGGCAGTCAGTTTCAAGACCTCAGACTCTTCAAAAACTAGCTATTTGCAGTTCACAATCTTAGTTGGGCAATAAGGATTTTAAAAGAAAACAAACAAAAATCAAACAAATGGATCCCTAAAAAAAAAAGCCACCCACCAAAACATACCAGAGGCCCAGCAAAAGCTCATGCACATCACCGTATGCTGCATCTACTTCCCAGTCAGATCCCCTGAAGTAGTGCTGGGTCTTTGGCTCTCAGCTTCATTCTCAAGTTAGGACAGTGTGCTTGGCCTTGGGCTCCACCCAACTTTGGGTAGGGATTTCCAAAGAGTACATTCCCTGGGTGTGCTGCCATGCAAAGCCGCGATGCACCCCTCAACACCAGGGCAGTGGGAGCTCCACATGCCAGGGTAAATCCCTGTTCTGAGGACAGCCTGCCATCAGGGGCAGAGGGACAGCTTACCTGGGAGTTAAGCATTGAAATGTCAACTCTTGCTTTCTTCTCAGACACTCTTACTTCCAAAATACGTTTTTTATGATCTAGTGTT
Source organism: Strix aluco (assembly GCF_031877795.1). Lineage (NCBI taxonomy): Eukaryota > Metazoa > Chordata > Aves > Strigiformes > Strigidae > Strix > Strix aluco. The sequence continues at coordinate 164,220,484 of NC_133931.1, read as the reverse complement.
CACCACCACCACCACCCCTCCCCCCTGACAGAACAGGTGCTTATTGCAGCTGCTATTCAAAGATTGAAGGATTTTACTCCACTCTGGTACCTTCATCTCTCACAGATATTCCCCAAATCCCAACAGGATGGCAGCTCTCTGCCACTTTTAGAAGATACACGCTGTCTCTTCCCGCCACGCTGTCCCTGGATTGTCCTCATCATGTGGTGTCAGCCCCTAACTACAGTCATCACAAAACCAACATTCTCCAGGCTCTGATTGTAAAAGCCCTCCCCTTGAAAGGGCTCAAAGACCTTTTAGACCTTTATTTTATTACTATGAGCTTACTAGCAAGCATTTTTATTTTTCAAACTTTTAAAATACACTCCTTGAGAAAGACTAGTTTTGTCTTCAGCAGTTGCATCTACACATCATGTCAAATGCAAGCTGTCTGTGTAGACATTAAAAAAGATGAAAAAATAAAACGGCTCAAGTGTGTATTTTTCCAACCTTGCCCAAACCCAAGGACAAGTAGAGAAAGTCCCATTTCTTCTACTTTGCACAGTCACGCCACACGGAAAATTTCATTCCCCAAAAAGCAGTGTACCGAAAAGGTATGATAGTGTGAAAAAAGGGTGCTAAAATTGAAATCCTTTTGCAGCTGTAATTATAGCAGTTGCTACGAAGCCAAGGCTGTAATTTTTGCAAGCCAAACTAAAGCAAAAGGAACAAAAGTACTGCAATTGTTTTGGAAAGCTATGAGGGAGGTTTTCTTTCCTTTCCTGCTGTCTAATCAAAGTAGCAATGGGTGGGGTCATGAAGACACATGAAAGTTGTATTAATGTTCTCGGCTGGGATCCAGTCTTCTCAGTATTTTTGCAACATAATGCCATTAGAGGATATTCGTAAATCATGTAGAACATTACCCAAATTGAATCCTCCTTCTTACTAGTTAAATTAACCACTGATCTTAAAAAAAAAAAAGGCAAGTCCCAATCCTGCAATAGGCTCCATAATGGCTTATATTCCTGTGGCCACAGGGAAGCTATTATTTTACATAGAGTATATCAGAAGAGTGTCTCAAGCTAATGAGAAAGAGAAGAAGCAGGCACAAGAACTCCATCCAAGTCAGTCAGGCCAACCACAGTTGCAAGGGGACGTCCTCACTGAAAAATGTAGGCTGAAGGATGCACACAACCAACCTGACCTCCCAGACCTCCACCATGGTCTAGAGAAACCCAGCAACCCAGCTAAAAATCAAATCTTTGGAGAGGACAACAGTTTTAACTTTATTTGGCTACCGAATTTACATTGACCTGCTTTTTTCCTAAGATTCCATTGTTGATTTTCAGCACAATAAATAGAGCCCAAAGAAAATTCCTGAGAATAACCTGACATGGTTCCAGTCCTCCTTATGGTGAGGGGATACACTAGCAATCCAAAAATCTCCCCTTTAAACATTTTATACACACCTGTACTTTCCAGTTTCAAAACCACTTCAGCTCCCATATTATGCATTGAGAGAGATCAGAGGGTATGGGATATTCTCAGCTCAAGCAGAAGCAGACAATTCAGGGAAGGGCTTGGTCTTGTGTTTCTGCTCGCAGCTAAAGTGAGCAGGATTGACTATGTGCCTAGAATTCAGCACTGCTGCCAGACCAGGTAGTATTTTAAATCTGAATTGCATTGGCTCAGCTTAGGAGCTCTGAGGATTCCCAGTTGTCAAAATGGCAATCATACGGAAACATTAAACGTGCTCATACTGACTTAACCACATTTTTTATATGTACCACCTTAGTTGTTCTTCATGTATCTTCTGCAGCTGTGTAGAGGGTTTGTGTTTTGGGTTCTTTTCAAACTATAAAAATTCTATAAAAAGAGAATGTCTTTTAATTTTTCCTACACTTGAGATAAATTGCTGGTTTAGCCAATAAAAAACCTTTGTAAAAACATCCATATATCACTTTGTACCACAGCCAAGCATCCATTTCAAAAAAGCAGCAAAGTACAAGTTATCATTTTGTCCACGTTTACAAGAGAATAAACAGTGCTATTTTTGGTCACTTGAACTTTAAAATATTACTGCAAAGAACTGGTTGACCTCTTCCAAGCCACTTAATTATCAGGCAGCTACTTAAATACAAAGTCTATATTCCTTGCTTCCATAGCTTCTCATTTCCCTTTTTAAACCAATTTTCTCTGAGATAAAAGGTTACTGCAGATTAGGGCTGTAATTACAGCTAAGCAGGACTCTGGAGACTGCTTCTCTTTCTCTCGTGATGGAAAGATACAAGTTGTTATATTCAAGGTTCAGAAAATCTGCTAAATGGAAGGAGAAAAATTTTGAGTTCTTTTGGTGACAAAAAAAAAAATCTCAAACTCCTTGTGACTGAAGAAAAGTTTGAAAGGATTTACAAAATTAAAAAAAAAATAATTAACTCTATTTAGAAATAATTCTGAATTTGAGGGAAAAAAAAAGGTGGAAACAAAAATGAGGGGACAATTCACGACCATTTCCCATGGAAATTACTATCCCAAACAAAAAATACTTTGAGCATAAGGTGATGAAAAACCCCCACCAGCCACAGTTGGAGGACCAAAAAAACCACCCTTTTGTTGTAGACTGTCTCTTCCCACATAAGCATAAACTCAAAAAATATGCTTTCTAATGTTGTAGCATGAAATGTCCAAAGCTTGCAAAACTGAAGTATTCTGATCTAACTTTATAACTAAGTTTTCTGATGTAACTTTATAAAAAGCCTATCTTTCCCACTTCTACATAGTATCTTTCCTCAAGGCCACGTCAATGTCTGCATATAACTTGTTCTTTCCTGGAAACCCCAGTCACTCTTTATTCCCTGTACCTTTTAGGCATAATGTCTCAACTTTCCTACATTACAATTTTCCTCTCACTTGCAAACACCATTCACCACACGGAGTATTGACTCAGCTTCCATTTCTGATAAACATAGAAAAAATTCTAACCCAAAGACAAATGTTACGATGGATAAACATTTCTAAAGTGTATTTCAGGAGTTGTAGAAATTCACAGCAGAATTTCATATGGAAAAGCATTGGTGCTTATTGGCAGTACAACTGACTGCTTACCTGCAGTCATTCAGAGTTTACATAGCTTTACTAGACTGTGAAATTCCTCATTCCAGGGGTCTGAAAGATGAGAAAATCCGTATTTCAATTACAGCAACTTGTTCTCCTATCAAAACAAGCCCATTTTTACACAAACTAAGTCTCTATAGAAAAAAAAGTTCTTTACAGAAAGTAGTAGAGTTTCTTTACAACTCTTCCTCCATCACGTCCATTTACACAGAATTATCCGACTATTACCAGAAAGTTCCTGCTATTTTAAGCCATATGAACGTCTGCCTCACACATTTGACTATTATTGTCCCAAGAGCAACAACTGCCATGCAATGCATCTTACACAGCACAGTAAGAAAAAACACGTTTTCTTTTTTGTTTGTGCCAAGCTGACCATGATGGGATGCCAATTTAATTTTTTGTAAGCCACCATGCTTGCCACCAAAGCTTGTGTTTAAAGCACAATGTTATCCCACCAGAAAGTTGCCCAACACTGATTGATCCAAATGACAAAGACGGCTCCCAAAGTCATCAGATGGACAGGACACACAAAGGGCTTGGGTTTGGGACAGTTTCTGGATTCTTCTAAAGTTGTCACAGAAAGATTGCTTTAGTTTTGGGTACTCAGAGTTTAATGGGGCAGGGTCAGATGTTACTCTGATATATGTATCTCACTGTTTGTGTTACAGAAAATGCCCTGTGACAAAGTACAAACTACAGCCTGTGAAGTTTCCTTCAACCTGATAATATGAAACCCTCAAGAGCAACATAATAATGAAGAAACATTTCCCTCCTTGGCATGGTATTCATAAGAAGTGGTCTCTTCTTTATACTTTAAAGACAACACAGTCTTTCAAAGCATTCCAAGTAATGCCTTTCAGAAGAATTGCATTTCATATGAAGAAAAACCACAGGAGGGAAACAACACAAAAAGAGATTTAAACCTCTTGATCTGTTCATTTTCTTAAACCACCTTAAAAAAAGGTAATTTATTTGCAAATTGAAGGTATAGACAACTTGCAATAAAAAATGTGAACATGAAAAGACATTTTTAAAGTAAGAATATAGAGTTCCTTAAACATGCAGATAAAGCAAAGAACATTCAGAATAAAATGAATGGGAATAATCAGTGGGATTTGGAAAAGATCATTATCTAACTATCTATGTCACAACTCAAGAGTATAAGTGTGTAGGGGTAGCTGAACTAGCTTTAAACTGAGTTACTGGTAACTATGTAACCGCAATTTTGCAATTTGAGGGACTTCCGGATGTCTGAGTGGAAAAGAACTGCCTGCAAAGCTGGTGAAGGGATTTATATGTTTATCTTTCTCCAATTTATTTTTTTTAATTCTCCAAGCACATTCCTGGGTACAGTCTTGGCCACTGCCAGCTTCTAGAAGGGATGCACAAATCTTGATTTATTGACCAAAAGAATCATATATTCTCTCATTAAACCCGTCCCAACAACGAAGGACACACTGTGCTGCAGGGACATGCTCATACCAGCGCGCTCTCTGCTACTGTCCTTCCCCTCTAAAATTATCAAAGGGTCATTGCACTTTTTCACCCTGAAAGCCTCAAAGCGCACAGACCCAAAACTTCCCAGGGACTCATTTCCTGCCCAAGGATAAATGGTGGTATCTGTACTTTATTAATCCCTCATCTTCGCCAGGTCTCTGGGGACTGGCCACTATCTATATGTCCCCTGAGGATTATTAAACCAGCTGGAGGTTTAAATTAACTCCAAGTGCAGCCCCACAGACAGGGGTGGCTTTCAGAAAACGTGCAGCATAGGGGCTTCACATGCCGCACTGACACATGCTGGGGACCCTGTTGCTTGATGCCACCAGGGCTCTGTTGGGGACAATGCAGTGCCTGCCTTCTGGGCACAGCTCCACGCTGGGACAAGAGCTGGGTGGAACTGCTTGTGGAAAAATGGGTTCACTGAAATGGAAAAAACACAGCTCAGGAAAACACTGCTGCTTTAGTGACCAGCCTCACCTACAGTACTACAAAGAACCCAAACGCAACAGACATGGAAAAAAAGAGTTCCTCCAAGAGGGATGGAGGATTTCCCTGCACTGGAGGACGAGGGGACAGACAGGAAAATCAATGTGGGATGCCACGGGCCTTCAGGTCCCCTCATGGATGTAGACAGGCACTCTCACAAACCACTCCAGCTGCGTTACCTGCCTTCACAGCCCTAACAAATCCAAACCAAAGCCCTCCACTGATAAATGCGTCTCTAAATTCTCCACGCCTGAGGCCAGCGCACACCCTGCCCCAGGTGGAGCAAGCTGCAGTGCCAGTGCAGCCTCAGGGCTTGGCTGCAGGGAGCACAACCCTCTTCTGCTTTCCCCCCTCCTCTTTCCTTTTAACTGCAAGGGCACGCTAACAAAATCGGTCCCCTAGGGCTCCCGTAGCTGTCTCAGCTGCCACTGGGGAACCATGGTATGGTTTGGGGGGAGTTTAACAGAGAAAAGGAGATGGCAGAGTGCCTGCTGATGCTGTTCCCCATGTGAAATGCCCCAAGGCTGACACAGCAGCTCCTCCGGGGCTAAGTCACCAGCAGAGATAGTATAATGACTTGTTTCTAACTTGATGCCTAATTTAATGAGCCTGGATCTGTGAAAGAGCTATTTTAAAGAAAAATCAGTAACAGAAGAAGAGCTTTTAATCCTTCAAAAATCCTTAATAGGCCAAATTCATCCTGCTCTAACTTTGGAGGCTGACCAGCCCCCGCCCCGTAAGGAGTCAGATAAGACCACAAGCAAACACATCTGGCAACTCTCTTCCCCTCCCAGCCTCATGCACGCAACCGACTGGGAGCCATGTGCAGCACTCACCAGCTCCAAAATTCTGCTCAGGAGTCATTGGAGAAGGCTAGTTTGGTCCAAAACTGTGCCAGGAGCTATGCTATAATGTGGTGCCATGTGTGACTGAACCACAGCTGCCAGCAGAGCTTCCCAGTGATGCTTAATTCAGTAGTACAGGTACCACCATAAAAACTAAGTCCTGTGCTTAAATTCATAAATATTTATACACCAATCTCCAGCTTCACAAACCACCTCAAGGCTGGGAACCTTGAGCTGCAAGACAGCCAATGTTGAGAAGAGGATGATACACCTTTGTAGTCACCATCTCTCTCCAGCCACACTTGACATTTTCATTCCAAACCAGAACAAAAACAAGTTTCAAAATATCAAAGCTATTGCTTATGAAGTAGAAATACCTTCCTCTACCAAAATCTACTGACTGGAGACAGCCCACATCAGCAGAAATGCAGCCACATGAAGCTTTCAAGTCCGCATGAAATATTTCACTGTGTTCTCTCCTTGCATGGTTTTGCTTTCAAACCTAGACTCCAATTTCTTCTGCTCTCTAGTAAAGAATGAGAAAACTGAGAAGAAAGGTCAAAAATTACTTCCCTCAAGAGATCTACACAGTTCTGGAGGTTACACTGACTCTTCACCCCATTTAAACAGCTCAGACAAATGCTAAACAGAAAACTCCTGCAACAAAGAAATTCCACTACATCCAACTAACAAACTTTTCAAGTAAATAAATGTAACTGATTCTCACACAAATTACCTCCAGTGAACCCACCACTGGGGACCTCAGTGCTCAGGCGCAGCTTGCACAAGGCATGACATGGCCAAGGTCCCCCCATTCACTGCCTGACCTAGACCTATTGTCCTGTTGGACCTTACCTGAAATGGGAGACAAAGCTACAAAGTTTTAATCCCAGAATTTTGACACTTACTTCCTTAGCGGTTTTGAGCAAATTATTTTGTCTCACTACCTCACCTTTCCAACTGTGAAACAGAGATAATGCTATTCACCTATCTTAAAGGAACTTTCTTGAGACTGATTGTGTCTGCAAGGTACCCTAAAGAAAAACACTTTACAAATGCAAAGCAAAATGTTTTTCAACCAAAATTCTTCTGGCCATCCTGTTTATTAACAAGAGGAAAACATCTGAGCTAAAAACAAGGCATGAGGCTATTGTTTCCCATGAGGCTCACAGAAATACTAAGTTGTCCCCAGGGTAAATGCACATCATTTAACTCGTATCACCAAAAAAAACCCCACCGAAAAAAAAAACCAACTATGCTCAGAGCAAACTGTACTAATAGAAACATGGCATTCAGGTGAATAACACACAATCCCACTGTGTATTCAGCACTGCACGCTTCAGAGGCAACATCTGACCAGTAGAAAAATGGTCTTGCTCTTGGGCTGAAGCCAAGTCCCTGTGTACCAACGGCACAGCCACCGGTGCAGCTGACTTACTGAAACCCAGGTGCAGGCTGTTTCAGGAGGTGGGAAATAGGATATGTTGGGGGTGTTTTTCCCCCCTGGGCAATGTGTTGTCATTTCATAGCAACTCTGCTGAGAAGGGGAGGAGGTTAATTAGGACTTATTCCTGATTTCCAGCTGTTGGGGGTTCAAGGCATGAATCTTAAATGTAGTTACCACAGTAGCTGCAGGCAGGGTGTGCAAGGAGCAGGGCACTGAAGGACACCGTGCACTTCCAGAGCTTGTGCTGTACTGGAGAATTTCATCTTGCAAGATTTCCCAGACCAAGAGTTTTCAGAATCACTGCAGCTCCCATGAAAAAGGAACCAAAAAGTCTGATGATGCTACTTTCTGCTTCAGCTGCATAATGGATGATGCAACGCTGGCACAAGATTTGAGTGCTGCTATAGAGTGCAGGAAAATCACCGAGATAAAAAGCAGCAAGAAAACTAGAATGGTTACTAAATAAGGCAAACAATTCAAAACTAGAGTTGCAATGGGACATTAGAACAGAAAGAAACATGGGACTTTCACCAGATGATCAGCACTGTTGCTAACATGACTGGAAACAGCGTATCTCCAGCAGGGGTTGTGGTGGGATTTTTTTAATGCAAGAAAACCAGAACACATTTCAGACGAAAAAAAACATAATTAGGAAGGATTACAGGTTTCATGAGAAACTCATCACTGATATTTTTGCCTTTGAGACTAATTTCTGTCTCCAGAATCTGGTCAACATCAAGGTTTAAGAAATACAATAGCTACTAACATCCTTTTTTGTCAAAAAGACAGAATTATTTTACTTGTAATAAATATTTGACATTCTACGTCACCCGTCTCCCACTGACTTCTCCAGCTTATTTCATCTAAACAAGAAGGAAGTTGAATGGTTAAAAGCACAGTAGCAGATTTGTCCCAATGCAGCCTAAAGTCACATGACAATCAATGAGCTCCAGTATACTCTGAACTTTCAGTAATCAGAGAAATGACTGCATGTAGCAAACTCTGGTTGATATGACTGGGGACTATGAACTATTCAGTTTTGTAATCCTCAACTCTTGCTGCAGTGCTTTAATTTGTTAATTCACAGTGTCTTGTGAGTTATAAAACTTGTGCCTGAACTGAACTTCAGGTGAGAAAGGGGCTTCATGTTGCATCTGCATCCTGAGAGAGTTGGCTTCTGACCTTAGACTCAGGTAAAAAAGTGTACAAATACACAAGTTCGGTAACTGAATGTTGTGATAGGACTGCATAGTCTTTGTAGTATTGTTTAAATTAAAAGTAAAAAAGGGAGAGAAAGAAAAGAAAGTAAGTATATTAACTCCAGAATTAGGAGATCAAAACCCACTTGTTTCATTTCAGAATGCATCCAGAAGCCTGTTCCATCACTCCCTCATCTTGAGATTAGGTCTTTTAACCAAAAATTTGACATTTTTAAATTCCTGGCATAAAGAAAACACTACCTCCCCATTATCTCCAGCTTCCAGTAAATCAAGTATTATTAGCTAGATGTTATTTGCTTTGGACTGCAAACAGCAACTTCTATCCCAAATGTCAGAGGAAGCGTAGGGGTGGCAATATAGAAGTGACTGCTCTTTTTGCTCAGTAGCCTTGCAATTTCTCAGCATCACCTTGTTTGGTAGCTGGCCAAATCAGTACTAAGTACCTTCATCTAAAGATCATGTTGACACTTCATTTATCAAAGCAAATGAATAAAAATGCATCATGTAACACAGTAGGTGAAATCCTGGGACAGTAGCAAGGAGACTGGCGACCTATAGTGTCAGTTTAAATGCAAAACTGAAGTTAAATGGAGCACATTTTCTTGACTACATTTACAGCATCTTTCTTTCCCAGTGGACTTACTGCATTTCATCAGAAGCAGGGGATGTTAACCAGTAGCAGCCTCAAACCAACCTGGTGCATCCTCACATCAGACCGGGACTTTTTTAGTAGCAAAAGTCATTAAGGGAGTGTATCTTTGTCCTTCTTTTGTTTGTGCCCACTGAAAAGAACCAAAGCACCAAGACCACCATAGGACTTCATTAGCGAATCAAAACATATAGCTGTGAAATCCCAGGGGCAAGATCCATTTCGATTGAAAAGTTTTCCCACTTGACAATTTTTGGAAGGCTTTAACCAACCGTGTTCTTTTGTGTAAAAGCGGGGCTGAGTCATTCCGTGTAGGAGTAACTATAAATACCTAATGCCAAGACTTCTGCGCAAAAGCTGCAGCACTTGATATACAGCATTTTGGAGACACCAGAACACTGGAGAAAGAGTACAGCATGTCCTTTTTAGGAAGGAACATCTGTTGCACTCACTGAGGAGCAGCTGGCGTGACCTCCCGTCCCCTAAATAATGTCAACTTACCGGTGTTACTTTTTACAAGTAGCATCGCAAGATTTCCTCACAGTTTGGGGGGGGGGGGGGGGGGGGGGGGGAAGTATTTGGAATGGAAAAAGGAGCTGCCGCCAGAGGATTTGTTCAGCCACTAAAACTTTGTTCCTTTCAGTAAAACATAGTCATTACATTATCTCATAATGATGCAAATATCTGGTTCTCTTTATTCTGTCATTGTCTTCTGCAGTTCATCTTGATGTAGAAGTCAAACAGTCAAAGTCTGTTTGCAACCTAGCCATCACCGTGCTGCATTCCCACTCTCCCAGAGGTTTCTTCCTGAATTCAATGCCTCTAGAGATTAGAAAATACCTAGGCAACTATTCTGATACACAGCAGTGAAAACCCTCATATGTGAGTTTAACTCAACGTTAAGATTATTTTTTCCTGCCATGATCAGATGTAGGAGTGCAATCTAACAAGACAGGCCTGAATCAAAGCACGAGACCAAAACAGCACCCAGCCCTGGAAGTCTCATTTGCTTTGCAATTGATACCACAGATAAGTAACAAAGTCTTCAGGCTCCATCTTTTTCCTTTCTTCTATAGACAGCTCTGCCAGTTCCTAAATACGTGTGTATCAGTGAGTTCTGCTGTCTGGCTCTACAGCTTTCTGTAGAGTTTCAACACTGGTTTTATAAAGTTAATATTTATAGCTACCTCAAGGAAGGGTCTGAGCACTTCCTACCCCCTGCAGATAAAAGCAAAGAATCTACCCTGAAATCCCCTGCCAAATACTATAAACCACCATATTTCATGCCTGCAATGTCAACAGACTGTTGGAATAGGGCTTGGGTCTTCACTCACATACCCACTTTTCCCTTTCACATGCACACTGGGGGGTTTTTTATAAACAAAACATGGCTTTATGCTAGTTTATTTTGCTGTTTCATTTTGAATCCATAATTAAGATCTTTAAGAACATGTTACCAAGCTTCCCCCCCCCCTTTTTTTTTTTGTTTCTCCCTCTTCTTTAAAAGACCATAAACAAACCTGAGTTCCTTAGCGTGTTCTACCAGCACTGTGACAGGCATCACAAAAGAAGACCAGATGAACAAACAAGTATGAAAACCTCTGAGAAGCAATGAAGTCTTAATTACAAAGTAGGAACTCTTTCTTTCCTGTGACCAAAAGTGGTAGCTGATTACCCTCCAACACACAGAAATTAGATAGGACACTCACGAGTATTTGCACTGATCTTTTGTTCCTACCCATCAGGTTTATAAAGCAATCAATGCTACAGTGCTCTGTAGCCATCTGGGGATCAGCTGGTCCTGAGGCATGATTTCTTAAACCTTTCTTGTGACGGTGCTCTGCTTGCACAAAATACATGGGCCCTCCTAACTGCTTATGAGGGGGTCTGACAGTGACTACAGGCCCACTGGCTCAAGCTGGGATGTGCCAAGGAGCTCAAAGACCCTACTGTAAAAAGGGTGAAAAAGAAAAAGGCTCTCACCATCTTGCTCTGAATGCAACAGGAATACTTTTTTTTCAGCCAAAGTTACTAAGGGAAAATCTCAAACTGCTTCCCCATCCTCCTCTCCCACAAAGTACCCCTATTTCTGACACAGGACAAGAGTGACTTGAGTCAAGTTTGCACCCACTCTCAGCCTGATTCAGGCCACACCACCAAGTTCATGATTTAACTATCAGGTTTTGGTCAAAAGCTTACTCTTTTGCCCAAAGATTACTCGACTGCAAAGCTCAGACCAGAGCAGCACAGAGCCAGCCTTGTGATGAGGATCCTCCCATGGCCAGTGAGAAATGCAGCTTCAACTAGGATATTAGGAATCTAATTAAATATCTAGATATTAGGAAGTATTTCTTTACAGAACAGGTAGTCAGGTGTTGGAATGGGCTGCCCAGGGAGGTGGTGGAGTCCCCATCCCTGGAGGCATTCAAGAGGCAGGTTGACATAGCACTTAGGGATCTGGTGTAGTTGGGATCTGTCAGTGCTGGGTTAACGGTTGGACTAGATGATCTTCAAGGTCCTTTCCAACCTAGATGATTCTGTGATAGGAGCCCAGAGCAGCCATACGGGATCAAATCAACCAGTAAGTATGGCATATACAGGAGACAGACAATAAAGGACGTTAAGGAGGAGACTACAAGAGTGGGGAGAAGACACACCACCACTATTCCTGCTATATACTCCCAAGTTCAGACACTAATTTTTACCTAATTTTTTTTTATTAACCCTTCATGACTTTTCTTGCTTGAATTTGCCCAATCACCTTCTGAAGTCATCTCACTCCTCTAACTATCCTTATTTCTCTGTACCCCTCCTAACTTTGTCATACCCTTTTCTGAAAGCAGATAAAGACGACAGTGCCCAGGATATGTACGCACCACAAAGATATCCTGAACACAAATGAATTTCAGTTTGGCTCTCTACTTCTCTCCTAATTAGTTCTGATCAAAAATTGACTTTTTGGCTGCCACCTGAGCTGATGTTTTCAAACAGCTAGGCATAATGATTTCAACATTTCTATACTGAATTGTAATAACCAGTTTAAACCCTATAATTGTGTGTATATATTTACAGCTGGCTTATGCCATGTACATTAGTGGGAATTTAATCTACTATTTTATTACCCATTCACTGCGAAAACCTTCTGCAAACCTGGAATAACATCTTTTGGTTTTTTTCTACCCAGAATTCTACCATACCATTGGCAGTTTTTTCCTACCCTGAATACCACTGTAGCATCAGCACACTTTGTCATCTCACCATTCATCCTTTTTCTGTATCACTTATGAAGCACAGGCCCAACAGTTCTCTGTGACAACCTGGTAATCTTCTTCAACTACAAGACAAGACTATTTATTCCCACTCTTCAATCAACTCCTAATTCACAGCAGTACCTTTCCTCTTGAGGGCTTCATTTCTACAAGGCTACCTAATGAAATAGCTTGTAAAAACCCTTTTAGAAATTCATTTAGACAATATCCAGAATAGTATCTTCATTGACTCTTTCTAATGAACACAAACAGATTTCTGACAAATGGATATCTCCCTAAGAAAATCATACTGATTTTTCCTCATTCTATCATATAATTCATGGACATAATAATTCTATTCTTTGCATACTTTCTTTCAGTTTCTCTGGTATCTAAGGAAGACAAACAGTATTTAGTCTCCCTGAAGTCTGTTAAATTTGTATCAGATTTGTCATTGTTCTGATACCAAAAAGTAAATTCAGTGGCAGCTTGTGAACTGGAGCTGATAGTTTGTTATTTCCTATTTGAGTTCCCTCAGAACTTTTGGGTGAAAACCAGCTGGTCCTGAAAATGCAAAACACAATTATTCATTGCATCAGTTTGTCACACAACCTCTTTCACTGCCATTTTGGCTTGTGACAACTCACCTCATTTGTCTCCCATAATGAAAGGGTCATGTAGGAAGCCTTCTACGCATTTTGAGAAGGAACTTAAAAAGGAAGGAATTAACTGAGATTTTTCTGCCGTGCCTTTGCTATCTGTGCATCCTCATTTCAGGACCTGATCTTCGACAAATCTTTTGGTTTCTCACCTAGGCTTCTTCCTCTCCTCGGGCAGAGGGTAGCTAGTATTCCTTTCATATCCAGGATGAATATCCTACTCATTGTCTTGGTTAGCAGCTGTTACCACCAGCCCACCACCTACCTCTGTTTTCACTGGTTTTGTAAATGCTTTTGAAGTTTAATTCTTTGTTTCTACTACTTCCCTTCTGTAAAAACCCTTTCTAAAATGGAAAATAAACAACCACTGCTTTCACCAGAATGAGTTAACTTGAAAAATGTCTGAGGAGGTGTGGTTTTTTTTTTCCAATGGAAAGTTTTGTTGAAACACTTCTGTTCAATCCAAGCTTTGTTCTCCCTTTTAGTTTTCTTTCTCCTTTACCTCCCACTTTTTCCAGTGTAGGGCTGAGCCAAAACTCATTTAGCATTCACATAGCCTCTAATTAACCAATGCTCATGAGATAAGGAAATGACATACCACTATAAGTATTGTTTTACAAATGAATCAGAAAACCAAAGTCTTCATTAAAGCCATAGGGCGCTTCCTCTCTGCTCCTGAATCAGTCCAAATGGGCTGTCCAAACCCTAGTCAGTCTCCATCTCTGCCTATTCATGTTGCTCTGGCATCCTTTCTGCTCCCAGCCACCGCTCTTCAAGCATGCTAAATGTTAGCTGCCCCTTTTCAGAGCACCCCCTTGTTTCAGCCCCTATACTTTGTATATGGCTACAAAGAATCAGTTTACAGACCCTTGAGACTCAAACCCTGTGCAGCATTCAAAAATGGTAGATACCATCATTGTGTAGGACACTTCTTTATTTTGGAAGGTGCAATTTCTGGCATGTGGAAGGATACAACAATGATTCTAGGGTACAAAACTACTAAGATCTCATGATCTTCCTCCCTTTTGGCACTACGCTTCTTGAAATAATCTCTGAAAGATTCACCACTCCTCTTTGCTCATTCACCCCACCTCTTCAAAATGACCACAGAGAATCAAACTAGTATTCTTCACCTGCTGTCAGAAACACTTGTCCCTGAGTTGATGGGAAATGCCCCCCCTGATTTACACCAAGATAGACTTACAAAATTTCAGATTAACAGATTGCGAGTTACACAGGCCGAAGAGCCTGCACAGAAGCTCTTGGGGCTCCACAGATTAAAACAATCAAAGCAGTCTGAATCCCTAAGACACTGTCATCAGTGTTTCTGTGTATACCAGGAAAGATGAACATTAATAATTTTAGCGTAATCCAAGAGAGGATCAAACGCTCTCAGATGTTTGAGCATTGCCAAATGTCACTGTGTTTCTTCCCTTCTGAGAATTAGAGGAACATAGCCATCAGTGGTAGCTGCTCTTTGCTATTCCATATGAAATCAGATTTTCTAGAGCACTTCTCATCTGCCTGACCCATCACATAATGCATCTGCCAGGGCTTAATGATATCATCTGAAATCATACAATCTTCCCCAGCCCAGTCATTCCCTCTGGAGTTCAGGTTTTCCCCTTATTTTTAAAATTCTAAATACTAAACCACAAAAGGTTTCCAAAGTTACTTCAATCTCTCTTTCGGAGCCTTTCTTTCCCCTTTTATTAAATCACAGGACTGCTTTTAGATCCAGCAACAGAAAGGAATTTGTTTGGCATGTCAAGGAACCTGTTGACCAGACACAAACACAGTCACTATTTTTAAAACTAAAAATAAAATCAGAGAACAGCTTACATATTTTTTTCATTCTTTTGACAATTGCCAAGATATTCATCCCGGGCCTCTGCAACAATAACTTAGAGAAGAAAAAAAATGTTAAACAAGAGGTGGCAGAGGAAGAACGGTTTTCAAGCCAGCTTCACTTTCGTGTCACTTGCAACCTAACGAAATACTTGCTTCCTACTCAGTTAATAAGAGCACTTCCAGCTGATTATGGAAACAGGAAACAGTGCAAAAAGCTGATTTCTTAAAAGCAAACAGTGATAAAAACTAGGATTGTTTAATAACAATATGGTCAATTTAGAACCTTTCCCTCCTCCCTCACGGTCTCTGGAAACAAATACACACCTGCAAAGGAACACTGCAGAACTGTTTGCCACCATCTTATTTTTATTAAATGAGACATTTATAGAAAACCAGGAAGGACAACTACAGTAGAAGGAAATGTCCTTTCAAGCAGCCCTCTGGCTTTAACTCATTCATCTTACAGTCTCACATCCCATTGACAACTACTTCCCCAGGCTGTAAAACTCTTCTGTTCCTTCCTCAGGTTACTCCACAGACTTGATCTCTGTCTCTCCTCCCAGCTAAGCCCCTGCCCCTCCTGATGCCAGAGATTACCTGTTTGCAGGTTACCCTGCCTGTAATGTGTCTACAGGCACAGCCTGTCTGTATCTTTCTACCTGTCACTGTAAAATGCTTTGGGTGCAGCCTTCAATGAAGACACTACTTGTGCAACCAGTTACTGAAAAACAGCTGTCAGCCAACTGAAGCACCAGCAGAGGTGCTGAATTCATTAAAACTGTTTAAGGCTCTCCTATAACGCTGGTATTTCAATTATAATTAACTTAAAATATTCACAAGGATGACAATATGGGTAAGAGTATGAGGTAAGACCAGGGGACTGTCTCAGCCTGTGCCTATTCCCAAGCACAGCCAATGGCAAAACCTATCAGAGAAGAATAAGCAAAGGCCAAGCACACAGTGATAACCCCCTGACACACTGTCCCAGCTTCCAGCAATATGTAAAGGCTCCCTGAGTCCAAGGCTGCATCTTTGTGTTTATCTTTGAATTATTATGCCATGGACTCATGTGATCACTTTTGGAACCCAGGTAAATTTTTGGCATCCACAGTTTCAACCACCTGCCTTCTGTCATACCTACTTAGGAGCTCTGATCTTCCCAAAACACATTCCCCAGGTTACTGAGAGTCATTCAGAGAAAAAGCTGTGATATACACACCTCCCAGACTCATCTTTTAACCAAAACCTCATCTCTGCCTCCCCTGGTTGTTTTCTGAGGCTAAACTGGCATCAGCTGCTGGAAGCAAGGAAGAGCAAATGAAATATTGCCTCCACCAACATCTGCGATACTGATATCTCCTGAAAAGTAGGCTTGAGATATCTCAAGGTCAACACCTTCAGTTAAGATTCACAACTGGATGCTTAAGTGTTTTCTTTCCTTCACACTCCCTCTGGTCACCAAGAGAGAGTCACCTGCCTCCTGGAGGTATCTGCCTCTGTTGTTTAGTAACACAGCCAGACTGCAGCAATAAGGCCTTCACTTTACAACAGTTAACTGCCCTAAGTCAGTAGGAATACCTAAGCCTAACGTTTTTTGGTGCATTGAAATAAAAGCACCTACAACAGCAGAGCATTGTCATGCTGGGCAACTGGCTCATCGCTAAGTCAGCAGAAGGAAGGCCAAAACCCAAAGCCCCACACCCACTTTGCTACAGCTTTTTCAGTCTTCCAAGTTTTCCCACATTGTTTCCCAGCTTGCTAGGCCTTGGTTTTCTTAGGACATCTAACAAGGTCACAGCTGGAGGTGTTACAGCTTGAGGCCCTCAGTGCAATTCATTGTTATCAACAGGTCAAATCACAGCTTATTCTGCTTTTGTTGAAAAACATCATCAGATATTTGTAACAGGGCATACAAGGTTTATGCTGTGGCTGTAGAAAGCACTAAAATAGATTTGAGTGGAAGAGCCTAACAGAAGGTCCCAAATAGAGAACACGATTGAAAGTATTGTAAAAAATATATTTACAGAATGAGACTGATGTAGCCCAGCTGGCAGATATGCACACACACACAAAATGCGTGGAAGATGAGAAGAATTTTAAAGCAAACAATCAATGCCTTCAACTTAAAAGCATCTCTGTGATCTATTGCCTTGGCCCCTGACCCTGGAGTGCTCTGTCTCTTACAACACCGTTGGCAGTTATGAGTAGCCAATCTGCACACTTTCACCCAAGCTTTCCACACCACAGTGTATGGCAGTGAGATTTGGCAGCGTCTGCCTCTGCCAAAACACCCAAAGGGAGGGGAAAAAGCAGAGAGCAAAGCAAAAAGAAAAAACTAAAACGCAAATTAATTTGTCTGGCAGAACTGCACTGAATTCTGAGCTGGATTCAGAGAATTAGTGTTCCAGTAATACACAAATACATAAAACAAATGATCACCATAGGAACTGCAAGTTACAGACTGTCTTCAAAGTGCGAAAAGCCTTGGAGCAAACAGGCGTGACGACTCGAGGGCAAGAGAGAAGGGCAATACAAAGATCAGAAACCGAAAGAAAAATTCTAAGTAAGTGCCTTCCCAGCTTCACACCAGATTACTGCTTTACAGCTGAGAATTCAATGCAGATTTCTGAACTCCCAGCCCAGGACTTCAAACATACAACAATATTTCCTCTTAGGGAAACAACGACGGCTCCAAACAAAGCTCCCTAGGACATGCCAAGTTTGGTGGTTTTGGTGGTGGTGCAAAGGCCTGCTTTTTTTTTTTTTAAAACTCTCTGGATTATTTAAACAACAAACTGGGTGGTCAGGAGTGCTTGTCATACACAGGATGGTGGATGGTCTAGTTGCTGGCTGGTTCACAAAGGAGATGGTGACTGCTAATGGTGGCAGCTAATGAAGTGATCCCTTCAGTTCAAGTGGTAGGGATGCGTGCCTTGGAGATCAAACGTTAGGATTTCTTTGCTGGAGACGGTAACTACCCAGGCATGTTTAGTATTGCATTTGTCAGGGGACACTTGGAACGTTACTGTCTCATCGGGGGCCCATGGAGGGACCACTGAACACTTTGAGGTCTATTTTTATGCTGAGGGAGGCCAGGCAAAGAGCCAGACCAGACCTGAATTCACCCAAAGCATGGAGACAAGCAGGCTCTTCCTACCTTTGGATGTTCAGTGACAACATTTCAGTGCTTCCAAAGTCATTTATAAAGCACAGAATATGTTCAAAAGGAGAAAACAGTGATTATTTCACCATTTCCTTTAAGAAAGTAACTTCTTTGTAAAAAAAAAAAAAAAGTTAAAAAAATCCCGTAACACTTAAGCCTTTACCTGCACTTCTTGCCTTTTTATTGTTTTGCTTTTGGTTTTGGTGAGGCTCTGGGGAAGGGGGTGGGGGTAAGAGGGCAAATTCCTAGTGATGTGATGCTGTTTCTAAAAGCTTTACATTTCTATGAACAGTGCTCCAAGCGTTGTCTTTCGCATGAACATTTTCCTTCCCTGGATGATTCATGTCAGAATTTTTATCATGTTAAACCATTAATAGAAGAAATGCAGGAAGAGGTTAAGAGTGCAGTCTGACATTCAAAGAGTGAGGACCACTGTTTAATGTAATTTTAAATGATTGGGAAAAATAAGCAATCACTGAAGTGGCAAGTGATGCCAAATTATTAAGTTTAGCCAAAACTAGAAAAGGCCATGATGAAATTCAGAAACATATAGAAAATGGAAAAGATAACCAGTGCACACAAAATCTAATTTTGATAAAGCCAGGGTAACAGCCACTTTAGAGAAATAATTTAATTTATATTGTTGGGTACCATTCAAGAGAGAGGTGGGTAGTGCTATGGACAGTTCAGGCAGACCCACTTCCCACAGTGTGCAAGATAGTAGCCTGAAAAAAGACACTTGAATTAAATGTTGAGATTCTGTTAGATATGAAAAGCACAGATGCTTTTATCTAATGAACCAGTTTGTTCTGCTGTGTGTAATGAATCTCTTATTGAGTCCATACTTTCATTCTAGAAACTGGCTAATACAGTCTTCTAGCTGAAGAGCTGGCCAAGGCTTTACCAGTGAGCGTATTATGGGTCTGGCTCTGGAACAGAGAGAAGGTAGTCTTGCCTCAAACGTCCATGCTAGGGGAAGTTTTGGCTCAGACCTCATTTCATGTAATTCTTACACGGTTTCCTGCACTACTTAGTAAATTATTTTTATATAGGAGAGAGCTTATGACCTTCCCAATAATCCTTAGCTTCACAGTCTCTGCCACAGAAGGATTAATTTTTAGGGCTGTGGATCACATCGCTCAAGGAAAGCACTAGAAACCCTAGTAAAAATAAATCCATACAACAACATGGCTACGAGGTCTGAATATACTGACTCGGGACTTGAAAACTGCAGTAAACGTCCACTGTAGCTCAATGTAATGAAAGATTTATGAAAAGCAAGAGCAGCTTCTTTGTGTTAGATGAAGCATGAATTCAAGTTTGGGTATTTCATCCAGAAGGTCTTTTTTCTCCTCCATACTTCGAGGCACAAGCAGGAGTTATTTAATATGTTCTGGAGAGCTTTTCTTTTCAGTGTATTTCTTATTTGGTAAACAACCAACCCACCCAGGAGTTCCACACATCCTAAAGCTCACATTCCTGAAATGGCAAAATTCGTTTCCTTGATAAATAGGCATTTTCAATGAAAGAATAGAGCGCCATTTTCAGAAATTGTTTCAGACACATTATCTGTGCTGTTTCTGATCAAAACTATACTAACACTGAGCAAACACCATTGCCACATTTCTTTGCCCACAATCCACAACTCTGAAGCCTTTGAAAAATTCCACGCCTTAAAAATAACGCAATGGATGGGTGAGCTCCTCAGAGAGCCCACTAAACAGCCCAGGAAAAGCAAAGAGCTCTTTTGGAACACAAAAAGAAAAGTAAGGACCAAGAGTGGTTTCTAGAGAACAGAGCGCTCTGGGGTCTTCAACACACTACCTGCACAAATATACAACCAAGACTCCTGCAGAAAGATAAATGTTTCATTTACAGACCACCACTATAGATGTGAAAAACACTCAAAGGATTCATCCACATGGTACCACTAGCACATACAAAAATTACAGTGAAGTGTAGATGGACTCGCTTAAGTTTGACCTGATCACACTGGAAACCACCCACAGAAACCAACCCCGGAATAAGTCCCTAGCAGAAACACAACCTTGTCCATTGATTTTCATGTAAAATTCCCCATATAAGCTCAATTTTGACTCTTCTATTGTAGCCTAAATCTGTAAGTGGAAGCAGCAGGCTGACTACTTTCCTGAAATTTTCGTGGAACTTGACTTTCTACCTAAAGCAAAGTTCAGGTTCCCACAAAAATCCTTGGGGGGAAGGATCAGAACACATCACTGACATCTGGAAGTGGGTCTGCTCTGCTGAAAAGATGCAGGCTGATCCACACTGAGCAACACGGTGCTGCCTGCACTTACATCGTCTCCTGTGAACTGTGCGTGCTAACGCTGCTCTGACCTGACTGAGCAGCCCCCTCAGCTTTTAAGCATCCAGCTCACTGCTTCTCCCACACATCTCAGCATCCAAATCTCCTGCACGTCTCCCCCTTTCAGAAATTCATCCAAGTCAAACCTTTCTTTCAACCCACATACATGGCAGCATGACCGAAATCTTTCTTAATCAAGTAGGACAATTAATTTCTTCAGAATGGATTCTGCGTCCATCATTTATTTTTAAATTACAAGAAGCTGAAGCTATAGCTGTGCTGCTGCTATGCAGTTAGAGCATCCTCGTGTGTCCCCTTATCTTCTGATTCAGAAACTCCCCTCTTTTCAGAATGTCTAGAACGCATCCCCAAATTGACATCTGTAAGTCTAAAGCCAACGTTAAGCATAACAAGAACCTGTGCCTACAGCTCAAAACTAAAATCAGACACGTGCCTCATAAGAGGAATGACCTGCAGCGGCTTCAAAAAAAAAAAAGTGAATTTTTTTTGCTGCAAAAGTTCTGTTAGCGAAAGACTGGCTGAAAAGGTGCCCAACCAGTGCTCACAGTTACTTCATGTCCTGACTCATACTGTTTACACTGTGTTGGGAGTATGGTGGCATAGAACTCTATGTGCAGTATGCCCATGGGTTCCTCAGGAAAACACACTGTGTAATTAAAACCCCAGAATACTTTTGACCCTGACAAAGTGAACTCTGATGAAACTGAAGAATTGAGAAAGCAACTGCATTCTCTGCCACTGGTTGCTCAGGAGGTATACAGACAGATGCATGGGCAGGATTAGATCATTAAGCAAAATTTCACCTCTGCCTATCCAAATGCGATGGATAGGGTTTTTTATGACCGTGGCATTTTTCTTTGCTATGTATTAACACAAATAGGGAATTTTGAGAAAGTTTTCATCTTTGGCTGGAGCACTGACTAAAAATTATCTCTGCTAGTCTTATGTGGGAATATGGCAAACTGTCATACTATAACTGAAATGCAACAGATGAGAGAAGCAGTGGAACAAAAGGAGACAGATCTACTTTCTGATCTTGCATTTCTCATTATTTCTTTTTAATTCAGTACCCTAGGCCCTTAGGAATTCTCCTAGGAAAAAGAAGATTTTAAAAAAAGTAAACATTTCACTGTTTCCAAATATGTCAAAAAAAAAAAAAAAAGAGTATTTAATTCTTTTTTCTGGGCAATGCAGAAACTGGGCATCACCACAGGATACAGAACCTCATCTATAGTAGAAGACAATGATGTCCTAACACAAACAAGCAAGCCAGCCTCTGGCTACATTTAGTTAAATTTAACTAAAGAAAAAAAAAAGTAGATGAGGGTAGTACTTGGAAATAGCAGAACACAGTATTGTGCTCATCTCTAAGGAAGGTGCTGAAGTAATTTGTAAAGCCTCCTGAGTTGACCTGCTAACTAAATCTATGAGAGTGGAAGAAGACTTCACATAGCTTTATATATATATATATATCATTGCACAACAGCAGTCCATTATTTCAAGAGAGCCATGTAAAGCAAAGCTTAGACTTAAGGAAAAGTCCTTCTGATTACACTGATGTCTTTGTTAAATAATACTATCATGATTGTGCTCCTAGATAATGGGACACAAAACTATTGTTCTGCAATATTACACATGGTGGCATAAAATGCTTAATAAATGTCAGGGAAATCATAGGACACCGTGTGAGTTCGTTCAGTCATTAAACAAGGCATTTTCTAAGCTGCTGCCTAGGAGGACTGGTGACAGACCAGACACAGCAGCCACATACTGTGGGAAAGCAGCAATGCCATAAAAACATCAAAGACCGGACACTCTCTGGCTCTCGTGGAGAAAAATGGGAACAAAAAGAAGGGCTGTGAGAAAGCAGCAGACAGACAAACAGATCTTCAATAGAAAGCAGAGGAAGATGAAGCCTGGGGCGAGGAGAGCAGAATCTAACACATGTAGGGATTCCCAAACTGAGAGCTTCTATCCTACCTCATAAGAGTCAAAACACAATCTTACACAGTATATTTGTGCATCTTAGAGAGGTCAGACTCCCTAAATGTCCTTTCCATACCCTGGGTGATACTGGGAGGTAGAATTAGCTGGGTACAGGCAATGCAACCCACCACATTGCTGTAGGAACAAATGTGAAAATGGCCTGTTTTCTTCCCCCCAGGAGCCAGGGAAATGGCAGTCCTGCCATCAGAAACCTTCAGGAACAAATTTTGCCTTATGCCACGGGTACTGCTGAACAAAGCTGTGCAACTGTAGAGTGCTATGGTAGCAGGCATCCAAGTTTATCGCTCAGCTTCCTGCTCTGTCAAGGTTTCCTTCACACACTGATTGATGCAACTCGGATACCTAAAATATCATCGTGCTAATCCGGAGGAATGTTTATTACACAGCTATAAATCTTCACACAAAAACATGAACTCCTTGGTTAGAAGCCATGGGAGGAGGTTTCCTTGCCTTTCTTGCACGTACAGCTGCGCTCCCTTCAGCAAGGTTATATGCAAAAGTAGCAGAGAGCAGACCTCACATCATTTTAGTAAACCATATCGTAGCAATAGCACTCCAGTGCCTGAAGGTAATTTGTTTAAAATAACAAATTCCCTGTCACATTTTGATCCAAAACTAGAATGCTTGGATTATTCTTATGGTTTGGGGGACTGTTGGGGGTTTTTTGACTGTCACTTGGACACTGCTCCCTAAACTTCCCTTCACAGAATCACCTGGGGTGGAAAAGACCTTGAAGCTCCTCCAGTCCAACCATGAACCTCACGCTGACCATTCCCAACTCCACCAGATCCCTCAGCGCTGGGTCAACCCGACTCTTCAACCCCTCCAGGGATGGGGACTCCCCCCCTGCCCTGGGCAGCCCATTCCAACGCCCAACAACCCCTTCTGGAAAGAAATACTTCTTAATAGCCAGTCTAACCCTTCCCTGGCACAGCTTGAGGCCATTCCTTCTTGTCCTGGCGCTTGTTCCTTGGTTCAAGAGACTCATCCCCCCTCTCTGCAACCTCCTTTCAGGGAGTTGTAGAGGGCGATGAGGTCTCCCCTCAGCCTCCTCTTCTCCAGACTAAACCCCCCCAGTTCCCTCAGCCGCTCCCCATCAGACCTGTGCTCCAGACCCTTCACCAGCTTCGTTGCCCTTCTCTGGACACGCTCAAGTAATTCAATGTCCTTTTTGGAGTGAGGGGCCCAAAACTGAACACAGTAATCGAGGTGCGGCCTCACCAGTGTCGAGTACAGGGGTAAGATCCCTTCCCTGTCCCTGCTGGCCACGCTAGTGCTGGTACAAGCCAGGATGCCATTGGCCTTCTTGGCCACCTGGACACACTGCTGGCTCCTGTTCAGCCGGCTGTCAATCAACACCCCCAGGTCCCTTTCTGACTGACAGCTCTCCAGCCACCCCTCCCCAAGCCTTCCTGCAAGTACTAGCCTAGAAATCGATGGCTGTGCTTTCTCATCACCACTTTTCGCACACATAGGTCTTAACTGCCTGTGGGAACCTGCCCCACTGAGTCTGCTACCGCCAGCCCACCCTCCCCTCCCCATTCCTATCAGGTTACATGGCAGCATGAGAATCCCAGACCCCGTAGCAGTAGGGTGTCCTTGGACTGGAAGGAGAGGAGGGGGGAGAAGGTGGGAGAGCCACAGCTGCGTGAGCCCTTTGGCAACCTCCTGGGACACGCTACAGCAGCGGCACCATGCAGCGAGGCACAGGCCAGACACATTTGGGTGAGCAGAAGCACAGGTCTTACAGGACAGTTGCTGAGCCACCTCACTGGCGTGAACCTGAGGGCGACCAGGGATGAACAGTGTGGTAAGGGCCAGCCCATGACAGCCAGCCCAGGAAAAAGGGGGGGCATCCCTGCAACAGATCTTGGAGAAGAATGTAGGCATGAGTAGTGTCTTCAGTAATGTCCCTTCTCTCCTACAAGTCCTACTCAGCAGCCCCAAGGCAGCTTTCTGCAGCAGTATCATTTGCCAGCCCTGGTTTACAGATCAGATGACGGGTACCAGATTTTACCAGCAGGGAAACATCAGCCACTTGCTTACCCTATAAAGCTTTATTTAGTTTGTGCTTGGTTTTGTGTTGGTGTTTTTTGTTTGTTTTGGGTTTGTTTGGTTTTTTTTTTTTTTTTTAAAAAAAAAGAGTAAAGTTCCCACTATTTTCTTTTTATTTCCTAAGAAAACTGTTAAAACCCACCATTCATTCACATGGCAACATGCCACGGCCCACGTACTATTTTATTCTATCTTATTCTGAGATGCACTGGTAAGTTTAACAAAGGGGAAAAAAAAACCCAAACCAATACCATCTCCAAGGTTTGAGTTGAAACCCCAGAATAAAGCCAAAGCCCAGAGGCAGGAGAGGAGTCTGCTGTCATGATTAGGACATGTGTTAGTGTTAGCATCACTAACATGCTGAAACGCTTCTCTGGGGGAGAACTACTTGCCTTAAACTTCAGAAAGTAATTCAGAAAGTTTTGAGTTTACTAACATTGATGTGCTGATCTGAAGTTCATCCCACCAGTAACTACAAGTATTTATTTCAGGTTTAGAGGAAATAATCGCTATGACCTGAACTAGCTCTCCCTTGTGAAGTGTATTACAGGAACAGCATTCCAAGAAGCAGCAGTTAATTAAGAAATTAATCTCCTCTTTGCAATGCAGCTAGAGATCAAGATCCTACAACTTAACCATGCTGATGAGTTAAAATGAAGCAAAGAGATTGCTAAAAGGAAAAGCTCAAAAGAGTGTTTCAGTGCTAAGAAAGGAGAAGGAATTGCTCTTACATTAAAAGAAGCAGTGTTTGTTATAGAAAAGAAACAGTGAAAATAAACTGAAAGTTTTTGCACTACACATAAATTTAGACTTTTTAACCTAGCATACTGTGAGGCCAACTCCGCCTCTCCTTCATTTTACTTTTTTGTAGACTAACTAAAAATAAACCACCTTACCGAGATTAACTTTTCTATTCACAAAGGTGGCAAATTAGATCTGTCACGCATGTGGTGGTGGCCATATAAACAAAGAGTATGCCTTGCTTAAACACAAGCTGCTACTGGGAGGAATGGGCAGGTTCCCCTACCAGCTCTGCTTCGTTCTCAGTCACTGCTACTAATCCTGCAGTGGAGGCCCTGCTGATTAAAATGTCCTTTCACTAGCAGGAAAACTGCTTGACTTTTTTTGACTGCTGACACCGTCCTCCCCTGTCCACTTGTTTCCTTTGAAGTTTTCCTCACTGTTCGTTTAAGGCAGGAAATGCAATACTAATTCAACAAAATCAGCAGCCAAAGACATGGAGAAAGTTTTAAGTTTTGGTACGAAAGCCGAAGGGTTATAGAAATAAAAATTGAAAATGCCATCAATTTCCCACCGAAAGCAGCGCCTGACCGCCAGAAAGCTATTTATTTTTATCATGGCAGCCTAGCCTTGAAAGAAGCTGGCACAGAACAAGAGGAACTCCGTCTCTGCCTCTCTGCACTTCTAAAGCTTTTAAGATGAACACTGTTGGGAAGGAAAGAAACGGAGAGTGTGTTTTAACAACTTCCTTACCGTGCGTTTAGGAAGTTAAGCAAACAGGACAGACTGAAGTCAGCCAAAGTCAAGTGAACCTTTCCAGGAGTCATTTTCACATCTGCTACCCAGCGACGAAAATGCCAGGTCCATGACCCATGGGGACTGCGTGACCCCTCTGCTAGGGGCCCCACATGCAGGGAATGCTCTTTCCTGGGAAGGGGAGAAGAGATTGAGAGTGCACAAGCTGTGCCGTGCTGCAAATGCATGGGTCCTCAGAGATGGTGGGCAGGGATGATGCTCATCACTGGCAGACTGGTAACCACTAAGGCAACAGATTGGTCCCTCCTTACATTGCTGATAACCTAAAATCCCAGCAGCTGCAGCTCTGTAGTTTGGATCAGGACTTGTGGGATGGTAGCCATAGTTGTAGGAACATACTTGCCTACCCCAGAAGTCACTGCTGCAGTTTATTCTTTTGCTCGCCCACTGACAGCAAGAACAACTCCTCTCCAGGCCTCTCCTCCAGCTCTCTTCCTTCC
The DNA here is from genome assembly GCF_031877795.1 of Strix aluco. Classification (NCBI taxonomy): domain Eukaryota; kingdom Metazoa; phylum Chordata; class Aves; order Strigiformes; family Strigidae; genus Strix; species Strix aluco. The sequence goes on along the minus strand of NC_133931.1, from coordinate 164,193,908 downwards.
TCTTCCCACAGTGAAGGCAACCCAGTCCTTCATTTATGGGGCAACAAAACTTGAGAAAGACACCGAAGTACATCTGCTGCAGCAAAAGTGTAATTTCTCAGCAAAACTTTTGTTTGCTATAGAAAGTTGATGATTTCCCATCACTGTCCATAACGCCTTCCTCCCCACCACCAAGTACCACCACTTTGTCGCGGCACCCAGCAAAAGCCCTTTCAGATTAGTGCTACTCTTTCCACTGACTTCAGTAATCTCTGGATCAACCTCAACACAGCAGCTTTTAAGAGGCAAGACCCTCGTGTTCTTTTGCCTTCACATGTACTACCAGTATTACTTCAGTTTTAGGTAAATGTTTCAACAGTTACTCATTTCAGCTCAACAAAGGAGGTGACAACGATTCAACAAGAGGGTAAGTAAAACTTTATAAGGAAAAACAATGGACCTTTTGCAAAAACGTTTACTTTTCATGGAAAACTGAAGATTTTCATGAAGAAAAATAACAAACTGACTGCTAAACTTTCTACAAAGAACTCATATTTTTTCATTAACATTATTTATTTTAATCTACATGGCAGGTCAGCTAGGCACCCTCCAAGCCCCTGCTGCATGCTTTTGTACAGACAGTCATTTCCTACTATAGTAGAGAAAGGTCGATTCACTGTTTCTCCCACTCCAGAAACCTCTCTCTGAAACTAGAGTTCAGCCTGCCAGTGGGACAATGCTGTTCTCTCTGTTCCAATCTCTTTCTAACAGCAGATCTAAATTAGACGGCAAACTGTTCAGGGATGGATTAAGTGGGTTTTACGATTTATTTTGTCATAAATCGAGTCAATTATCAGGCAGTACAAATAACCTAAAACAATTAGATCCAAGCAGAACTTTTAAAAAAATCAAAACAAGGGGGGGAGAAGAGAAGAATTTTCTTACAGCTTTACTTAAT